>NC_053023.1:255952729-256252729 GCF_003073215.2 Triticum urartu
GATCTGGTTAGAAACAGGATACTTCAGACTCACGTGTCTGAAAAGAAGAGTTGCAACACAAGTCGACGAGATAACATTGCGAGACTCTCAGGAGATGAACTACGATAGCAAGCTCCAAAACATGAGTGGGTTCTGCTACAAACATGTGAACACGCTGCCCTAGACAAGCATGACCACATGGTAGTCTTATAATAAAACACTACCGAGTTCTGGTTGGGAACCATCATCGCGGATAACAAAATCTTGTACAAATCCGTCTGGTACCTTCAGGACTAGCACTTAGAACTTATCATCCTTGATCAAATCAATCACTGGCTTGGTGTGCTAGGGATACATACAGAATGAAGGTTGCAAGTCTCCAAACCACATAATAATTCGCACGTATGCATGACTGATTTGGGATGACTCCAGAGGAAGTGAAACAAACTTTCTCGAATTCACGGCGGCAACTTACATCAAATGCACGTGAATTAGAGGAAGTCACTTCTTACACCAAACACGTATTTCATGAGCAGGACATGAAGATAATGCTTACAAAGTTTCCAACACTAGGTTGATGTTCAACATGAATCACGGGGGAGACAGAATGCAGCTGATGGGCTCAACAACACCTCATCGGAATTTCCATATAACTGGACTTCCACCATCATGTGAACACGGTGATAGCATTGGTCAGACCAAAATATGTAATGGTATATGCTCAAGGAATCAACCACGAGTAAGACAACATTACGAACATCGTTGGTTCTGATTTGACTTGACGATAGCCCATACTTAAGTCAAAATTTTGACAAGGCTATAGATCCAACAACTGATCACGAGGACCAATCGATGGAGATATCATCTTCCTTCAACACACACACACGCACAAAAAGATATCCCTTGACATGAACTAAGTCAGGCAAGCTTTTATCTTCCAACTCTCCAAGTTGTTGTCTAGCTCAACCAACTAGCTCAGGGATATCCAACACAGATTCCTAGAGAAGGAGTGATTTATAAGAAAACCAACTTTATCATGAACTCAACATAGCGGTCAGGTGACAACCAGATAATACTTCCGAGAAGATCTTTGGAAAATCACGAACCACCGATTTGTTACTAAGCTCGAGAACAATATTGCTTTTCAAGGCAAGACGATATGATCAAATAAGCAAGGGATTGAATAATCCTAACTCATTGATCGAAGAGTGAACCAGAAATAAGGACTAGGTAACACAATCTATCTTAGAATGATGATTCAATAACTAACACGCTAAGAGTGAGAACATTGTCCATTTACTACCAAGCAACGGAGTTGCTAGGAGTATTGATTTCACACGTCATGATTCACTTGTCGGCATTCCGGTTACAACAACACGGAACCAAGGAATGAACAATGATGGCAAGAAGTATCACTAGATCAAGAATTCATATGAGGTGGTGCAATTCTCTTGACATTATTGATAAGAAAGAGGGTGACACTCCATGGTAGAACAGAGCAAAAGCTGGATTGGCATTTTGATCTGCGGAATACAACTGCTTTGACCCAATCCTGGATATGGATGAGGTACTGGAGTTTGTTTCTCCTAGTCATTTCAGAATAGAATGGCTTGACAGACCACAGGAATAATATGCATCGATAACACGAGTGCACGTCTACTCCTGACTACAAATTGATAGACGGATGTTAGAAAACAACTAATGAGGGACAACTCAAAGAACATATGATTTTCTGAGTTGTGGATGCATAGATTAATATGTCAAACCAAGTTCAACAGGTTTCTTCCAGATAACCCATGCAGAAAGGTAGAACTGGCAGAATCACAATTATGAATGGAGAACTCCTCAAGAGTACTCTGATTGTGATCTTTTGGTTCAAAGAACTTCTGCCTTAATGGTTCATAGTATTCGGAAGAAGGAAATACCACAGACCTCAAGGACTATCGCAAAGGTTACTAATAACCTAAAGGAACGAGCAAACACTATCAACATGAAGTAAGTAGGGTGAATCTCGGGTTCAAGAACCCAGAAATAGAATACCTACATACTAAATGGCATCACATGATGCTTTCAAGAATGACGGCCAGAATCATCATAGGGAAATAGAAAACATGGCTAGATTACTAGGTGATACTCTAGACACCTAGAGTCATAATAATAGCTCCAACATAAATGCTGAGGCAGTAAAGTAACTCAGCACACTAATTAGTCTGGTTGTTCTGGCATAAAGGAACTTCAGAATGGTAGGAAGGAATTTGCAAATGCATCAGACTATTGAGAAACCTGGGATGACTCAGACAGCATAACGACTGTAAATGCTGAAAGGATTTGAGACATCCTGAAAAATGGTGGCATAACCACTCAACATCACAATGTCAAGGGTCTGATTCAACTGACAACATATTGAAAGTAGTAGAAACTGAACTGAGGCCTGGAACCAACAATCCTAAGATTCTACGGATTAGCAACACGTGATCCTGATAGAAAGATGAGAAGCCTAGTTCTTAATCCCCATAGAAAGGAAGAGGATGACTCAGATCAGAGGGCATGAGGTATAAGGAGTAAAAAGAGCCTTACGTTCCCTTCCACAATCAATTCCCTTATATAACTAAAGCATTTCTAGACTCAACTTCGACCAGTTTGGCTTGGTAATCCTACAGGCAGTCAGGCTCTGATACCAAAGCTATCAGGACCCCGATTCCAAGTCACATCGATCTAGCTGGTAACACCTCATATCACTTTGCGGCCTCACGCACGGTATTCCCACGGGTGTCGCCTTACCATGGCCCGGGACCGTTTGCGCCTTTTGGCTCATGTATATGATAGTGTTGCTAGCATCCATATGACAGAGAACCCGGGCTGACATGGCTAGTCGTGAACCCAAAGCGGCACTAACCTATGGGGACAAGCATACATGAATCACATCGAGCATGTCGGTCAGCAGCGTGTGAATCTGGGCTGTAGCACTGGGCTAACAGGACTCCGGGAACCCGGGCTGTAGCAGGTTAGGCAGGACTCCGGATGTCACCGCGTGAAATTTCCATGAAGCGACAGACATAGGAACGAAGTGAAACACATGTCGGCCAGTCAAGTGTCCCGGAGCAGTAGTACTGGGCTAGCAGGACTCCGGTGAACTGGGCTGTAGCGGACTACTATGGCTCATGGAAGCACAAGACTACATTTCCCCATAAGAGAGGCTACCAAGGATAAACAACTAGGTTGTCGGATCCCACACATACCAAGCATTTCAATCATACACACAATATGCTCAATATGTGTAAATACAACATGGCATCACAACATAACTCTACGACTCAAGTATTTATTCATTAGGCTCCGAGGAGAGAGATATTACAAACATGGGTCTCATGACCCAACATACAGAGCATACAAGCAACAAGCACATGCGGAAACATGTCTGAGTACAGACATCTACAAATGAAAAAGGCTAAGAAGCCTGACTATCTATCAGATCCTGCCGATGGCACAAGATCGTAGCTGAGGTATCAAGCTAAACGTCGAAGTCCGCGTGGTACTACTAGAGAGACTGAAGTCTCTCTGCAAAACATAAATTAAGCAAACGTGAGTAAAAATATACTCAGCAAGACTTACATCAGAACAAACTACATATGCATCGGTATCAACAAGGGGGGTGGTGGGGTTTAACTGCAGCAAGCCAGCTTTGACTCAGTGGCTAACCTGAACTACGACTGCAAGCAACTCTTTTGTGGTGGCGCACATGAGTCCACATATTCACCATTCAATACACCACTATGGATCCCCTCCCGTCTCCCTACGAGAAGGCCATCCATAGCACTCACACTTATCTTGCGAGTTTTTGAGTATCCACTTCAAGTTATCTATGAACTGTATAGGCAACCAAGTAGTCCTTTACCGCGGACGCGGCTATTCGAATAGATGATGTTAACCCTGTAGGGGTGTACTTCTTCACACACGCTCTCACCACTTACCACCGTTTACACGACATGTACTCGACAACCTTCAAGCGGAAGCCCAACGAGGGTGTCGGCCACGGCCTACCTAAACACTCAAGTCTCTAGTCCAGGTTTATCGCCTATCCAGGTTCCATCCGCAGGGAGTCCGGCTAAGGTTTCCACATACGGCCCCGGACGATGTCTACAGGCTTCCGAGACACCAAACGGGCGCCCGGCATGCCCGGCCACAGTGTATCTACCGCATCATAGCCCACCCCTAGGGTCAGCGCTACGCACGGCCGCCAACACATATCCTATAAACACCAGAAACTAGTTTCAACTCCTGGACAGAGAACTAGGGTGGTTAAGAAGTCGAGAGGGTCCATTGATTTCGGGCCCAATTCATGGTAGTAGCTGGTTCTTAAATCACACATACAAATCTCGATGCTTAAGGACGGTTCCGATGAAACAACCCACCATGTACTCCTACATGGCCTCTCATCGATACCTTTACCAAATCGTGTTCAACACACTTAACTCACACATAGAAGGACATGTTCACAACTTTCCAATTCATCCCCGATGAATCAGACCTGACACAACTCTAAGCAATAGCAGGCATGACAAACAAGCATGAATGAGTAGGCACATCAGGGATCAAACAACTCCTACTCATGCTAGTGGTTTTCATCTATTTACTATGGCGATGACTGGTCATGCAGAGGAAAGGGGTTCAACTACCGTAACATGTAATAGTTGAATCATTGTTGTCCTAATGCAGTAAAAGAGAGCAGGAGCGAGAGAGTGGGATTGTATCAGAATGAACAAGGGGTTTTTGCTTTCCTGGCACTTCTTAAGATAGTATAACTCTTCATCGGTGTCATCGAATAATCGTCGGAACATCGTCTATTGAAAGGGGACAGTCACCGGCAACAGAGAAAGAACACAATCAATGCAATGCACAATATGATGCATGAATGTGACATGACAATGATGTTATGATTTGTGCTACTGAATCTAGCAACAATTTAGATGAAGTTCATATGAACCAAGGGTTCATATGCAAACTCCATATTTAGCATTTAAATTGCCATTATGATTTTTTCACTTATACAGTGGGTATAAGTTGGTTTAACATGCATGAAAGTAGCATAAATGAATAGATTAGATTTTTCCGATCATTTTTCATATATAAAGTATTCCATTTGGAGTTACGGTTGATTTTCTATGATTTTTAGAAGTTTTGGCTATTTTCTGGAATTTCCTGTATAAGAATAATTCCGGTAAACAAATTACTGCATCAGCAATGTGTAAGCATGACATCAGCAGGTCAAAGGGGCTGGTCCATGTCAAACCTGACAGTGGGGCACAGGTCAACGCTGAGGTGGCGGGTCAAAGCATTAGCTTAATTAAAGCAGGGAATAACCCTGTGGTTATTTATGAGGTGGGGCCCGGCTGTCTGTGGCTCTTGGGTTTGATTAAGAGGTGGTTAACGCCTAATTAGCCTGGCCACATCAGCACGGCCGGGGTTAGTCCTCCGGCGACCATCCAGCGCGGCGGAGGCACGCCGGAAACATGCTACGGGCGTCGGCTACACGTGCCGAGGGCACCAGGGCATAGCCCTTGCTCGCCCGCATCCAGGGGAGCAGGTGGGAGGTCATGGGGTGACCGGAGCTCACCGGAAACAACCTCGCAGCGGCGGCCGAAGTTCGGTTGTGTGCGGGATCGCGTTGTGGTGCACGGGGAGGACGTCGGTGGGGTGATATGTGCTACGGGGAGCGTGCTGAGCACGATGGAGTGCTCAGACATGAGCTCCAGTGACTAGCTCGACGGTGGCAACACGGCCGGCGGTGGAAAAGCTTCAGCCAAGGCGGCATGCTAGCTAGGGGATGTGCGGGACTACGGGACTAGGGGAGAACCGAAGGGGAGCTCACAGGGAGGTCGACCAGCAGATCAGTGGGCTCGGGGATGCGTCGGAGACGGCGAATCGACGCCGGCGATCTTCAGATGCCGGTGAGGAAGACGAGCTCGGGGGCGTCACTGTAGGCCGTCCGGGGTGGTATTATTCAGCTTGAAGAATAGAGGCATTGTGGCGGAGCGATTTGGCACTGCGGCAGGGCGTGGGGAGTGCGGTGGCCGCGGTGGTGGCGAGCGGCGGCGACGGCTGCGTTCGGGCATGAGAGGGAGAGAGAGCAGAGGAGGAGAAGAGCTCGAGGGAGTGAGCGGGAGTGAGCGAGAGGGACCAGGGGGCTGCGTGCGTCGTGGAGGCGTCCAGGGCCCTCAGCGCGAAGCAAGAGGTGGCGTGCGGTGGCCGTGCGCGCGTCGGGCACGCACTCATCCTCCTGGCAGAGGAAGACGATAGGGGAGGCGGCGGTGGTGGGCTGGGCTGGCTACAGTGCTGGGCCGCACAGGTGGGCTGCAGGTGGGCTGGCAGGTAAGGCCAGGTGGGTTTTTCCTCTCTCTCTTTTTTTTTCTAATTCTGTTCTGTTTTCTATTTTGCAGGTTTGTTTTGAATTTGGTTTTGAAACCAATTCATTTTGTTGCTTCTGGAAATATTTTAGAAGCTAAAAGAATTAAACCAAAGCTCCATAAAAATATTTCAGAATTATTGGGACCTATATTTATTTATAGTAGATATAAATCCAATTCAAATAGTTATTGATTTAATTCAAATGCCAAAATAAATGTTTCTGAGACACCAAAAATATTGGTTTTGGATTACCTCTTGCCAATATTTCCAAAGGATAACAAGACATTTTCTTGGACTTATTGAAGCAATTTTATCTTGATCATTTTTAAAAGGATTCTGAGGCTTTGAAAATTTCCCCAATTCAAATTTCATTTGATTTAAACATGATGCAACAACCAAGCTAGTCCAAGGCTAAGGTAAGCTAGGGATGTGACATGATGTGACATACATGATGTAGACAAGATCTATTCTTGTAGGAATAGACCCCATCTTGGTATCCTTAATAGCAACGATACATACATGTCATTTCCCCTTCTATCACTGGGATAGCGCACCATAAGATCGAACCCATCCCAAAGCACATCTTCTCATGGCAAGAAAAATCGATCTAGTCGACCTAACTAAACCAAAGATTCAAAGAAGAAATACGAGGCTATAAGCAATCATGCATATAAGAGATCAAAACTCAAATAACTCTTATGGCTAAAATAGTCCGATCATAAACTCAAAGTTCGTCGGATCCCAACAAACACACCGCAAAAAGAGTCATATCAAATAGATCTCCAAGAGACCATTGTATTGAGAATCAAGAGAGAGAGAGAGAGAGGAAGCCATCTAGCTACAAACTACGAACCCGTATGTCTACAATGAACTACTCACGCATCATCGGAGAGGCCCAATGAGGATGATGAACCCCTCTGTGATGGTGTCTAGATTGGATATGTGGTTTCTCGAATTTGCGGCGGATGGAATTGTGTTTCATCAACTCCCCTAGGGTTTTTGGAATATTGGGGTATTTATAGAGCAAAGAGGCAGTACGGGAGACCACTAAGGTGGGCAAAACCCACCAGGGCGCGCCTGGGCCCCCAAGCGCGCCCAGGTAGGTTGTGCCCCCCTTGGGGAACCCCTGTGTTACTTCTTTGGCCCATCATGTGTCTTATGCCCTAGAAAAATTCTCCAAAAAGTTTTGCTACATTTGGACTCCGTTTGGTATTGATTTTCTGCGAAGTAAAAAAAAGCAAAAAACAGCCACTGGCACTGGGCACTATGTCAATAGGTTAGTCCTAAAAATGACATAAAGGTGCTATAAAATTATTGCAAGACATCCAAGAATGATAATATAACAGCAAGGAAAAATCAAAAATTATAGATACATTGGAGACGTATCAGCTAGCCCTCCTCCTCTATTTATATAAAGAGCCCGGGGTCGTTTCTTGGAGAAAGAGCCTCTCAAAGTCAGTTTGGAATGCAAGGAAGAGTCCTTCTCGATTTCCTGTACCAGACACCAGGTGAGGGAGTCCTGGACTAAGGCGTCCTCGGGCGTCCGGCCTGTTAGCCATGGGCCGGACTGATGGGCTATGAAGAACATGAAGACCGAAGACTGCACCCGTGTCCGGATGGGACTCTCCTTAGCATGGAAGGCAAGCTTGGCGATCAAATATGTAGATTCCTTTCTTTGTAACCGACCTTGTGTAACCCTAGATACTTCCGGTGTCTATATAAACCAGAGGACTAAGTCTGGAGGAGAGATTCATTATCATAGCCATACAAGCTAGGCCTCTAGGGTTTAGCCATTACAATCTCGTGGTAGATCAACTCTTGTAGTACTCATATCCAACTCGTTTGGCCATATGGAGCAGATCGAAAGCTATGCCCCTGGCCATCAGGTCAGATTTGGGAGCTTGAACTACGTCGCGGAAATCTGTGGAGATTTGATCTTCGCCATATTTGAGACCGCGGCGACTGCTCCTGGTCACCTCGATGAACATGTCCTAAATCTGTCATCGGACCGCATTCAGGAGATAGCTTCTACAACCCCTCTGGCCTTAGATCCGGAGCATACTGCGCCATCCAAGGATCGGAGGCTCAACCCCACCACAGAGGCCACAGATTCCCCAGCATTGGAGCCGGACATGGACTTGACCTCACACGATATCTGTGTCACTGAAACTCCGGACTTGTCTCTGGCCATAAGTTCCAAACCATGTGAGCCCGCGGACGCCGAACTTGATCGTTTATCGATCTTCGATTTCAGCGCCGCAGACATCTTCCACCACTCGCCCTTGGGTGATGTGCTAAACTCATTAAAGAACCTGTCCTTGGCGGGGGACCCACAGTCGAACTATGTCCGGTTCGAACTAGGGGCTGATGGTGGAAAATTTCACTACCCACCCGCCACCCACTTTATAACCACTGTCGAGGATTTAACCGACACACTGGATTATGGCTCTGACGACATCGATGGTATGGACGACAATGCCGGAGAAGAAGAGGCCCAGAACCCACTGTTCACCAAGCGCTGGACGGCCACTTCCTCATATGATGTATACATGGTGGATGCACCAAAGGAGAATAGCAGCGATGACAAGGAAGACCCAGTAGAGGATAAACCTTCCGAAATACAATCAAAGCGCTGGCATCAGTGGCGCCGCTCTAAGTCACGCTGCAGTAGAGACAGCAACACCGGCACAGGAGAAGATAATACTCCGGAAGGTGCCGAAGACAACGAAGACCCCATTAACACAGCTACTGAGCAAGATGAGCGGGAAGATGGGCAGGTCAGCCCTGGAAAACAGGCCATGCACGAAGACTCAGAGGACGGCAATTATCTTCCGCTCTCCAAGGACGAGGCGAGCATCGGCACCGAGGATTTGATCGTGCCCGAGGAACCTCTTGAGCAGGAGCGCTTCAAGCGCTAGCTGATAGCCACTCCAAGGAGCCTAAACAAGAAGCAGCAATAGCTTCAAGCTGACCAATATCTGCTCAACGATAAATGGACCGATGTCCTAGTAGCCGAAGAATACGGCCTAAAGCGCCCAACCAAAAGCTACCCAAAGCGCAAATTGCTACCTCAGTCCGACAATGAGGCGCCGGAATACATACCACCATCGCACAATGTGGCTGACCGACCACCACGTGGTTGGGACAAAACGGGAACTCAAGCCGAACACCATCCCGCCCCTTCTCATTGCAAAGGCAGAGATAAATTAGCCCACAGCCATAGATATGACCTTCGGCATGACCTGAACAAGAAAGTAGGACATACCAGATCGATCTACGGATCGTGAGGACGTGCCCCGACACGCGACGACGGCCATCTAACCGGACGTGACAAACCTAATCATGCGCGGGCCGAAAGCCGCAAACGGACTTCATCAGAGCTACGTCGTGATACAGCCCGATATAGAGGCCCCGCACACCCTCATTGCTTCACTGACGAAGTCATGGAACATGAATTCCCAGAAGGGTTCAAACTCGTGAACATAGAATCATACAACGGAACCACAGACCCCACGGCATGGATTGAATACTTCATTCTCCATATATATGGCCCACAGAGATGACCTCCACGCCATCAAATACCTCCCTCTAAAGCTTAAAGGACCAGCTCGGCACCGGTTAAACAGCCTGCCTGAAAACTCTATCGGTAGCTGGGAAGACTTGGAAGAAGCCTTCCTCGACAACTTCCAAGGTACATATGTCCGGCCACCAGACGCCGATGACTTAAGCCACATAATTCAACAACCTGGAGAGTCAGCCAGGAAATTCTGGACTAGGTTCCTAACGAAAAAGAACCAGATCATTGACTGTCTGGATGCTGAATCCCTAGCGGCCTTTAAACATAGCATCCACGATGAATGGCTTGCTCGCCACCTTGGCCAAGAAAAGCCAAAATCTATGGCAGCCCTTACGGCACTCATGACCCGCTTTTGCGCTAGTGAGGATAGTTGGTTGGCCTGTAGCAAAAACAATGCAAGCGGCGCCGGCACCCTAAAGTTAAAAATAACAAAGACAAGTCTCGACGCAACAGATACAACCGACGAAACAACAATGACAACACCGAGGATATGGCGGTCAACGCCGGATTCAGTGGCTCTAAGTCCGGTCAGCGGAAGAGGCCGTTTCAAAAGAACAATTCGGTCACATCTAGCTTGGACTGCATACTTGATCGTCCGTGCTAGATTCATGGCACCCTAGACAAACCACCCAATCACACCAATAGAGATTGTTGGGTTTTTAAACAGGCCGGCAAGTTAAATGCCGAAAACAAGGATAAGGGATCGCAAAGCGAGGACGATGATGAGGAGCCCCGACCGTCGAACACAGGGGGACAGAAGAAGTTTCCCCCTCAGGTCAAAATGGTGAACATTATATATGCTACCCACATCCCCAAGAGGGAGGGTAAGCGTGCGCTTAGGGACGTCTACGCGATAGAGCTAGTTGCCAAAAATTTAATCCATGGTCGTCATGCCCTATCACTTTTGATCGCTGGGATAATCCTACCAGTATCCGTCACGACGGTTTAGCCACACTGGTCCTGGACTAAATAATTGATGGGTTCCACCTGACACGAGTCCTGATGGATGGTGGCAGCAGCCTCAACTTCCTCTGTCAGGATACAATGCGCAAAATGGGCATTAACCCATCACGGATCAAACCCACAAAGACTACCTTCAAAGGAGTCATACTGCTACCTGTCGGGGTTGGGTGTGACATATGCCAATGGATGGCTTATCATGGTGGGATCGAGTAGAATGTCGCCGGTGCCTGGAAGCGGGATGAGGCATAGGCACGAACGTCGGCGTACTTTACCTAGGTTCGGGGCTCTCATAGGAGATAACACCCCTAGTCCTACTCTACGGGGTCTCCGCATGATCACTAATGCACTAGTGAGTACAATGGTGCTCCTCGAGCTGTATGCTAGAGGTAGAAGAAGGCAGGCACACTCTCTCCTTCCTCTAGGTATGAGTCTAGTTCTAACAGATTCGGAGCCCATTGCATGGGTGCCTTGTCGGGTTTATATAGGCCTACTCCCAGGGGTACAATGGTAATCTGGCCGGGTGTAGGTCCCGACTATCAGTGTCTCTGGTCGCCGGCTTCTCCGTCGGTTGCTAGGGCCCACCGCTTGGTGGGCCGCGGTGGGCCCCGCTGCTACCTCTTGAGCTTGCGTTGGATTTCCCCGAAGAGGAAAGGATGATGCAAATGAGTAGCGTAAGTATTTCCCGCAGCTTTTGAGAACCAAGGTATCAATCCAGTAGGAGGCCATGCTCAAGTCCCTTGTACCTGCACAAAATGATAGCTACTCGCAACCAACGCGATTAGGGGTTGTCAATCCCTTCACGGTCACTTACGAGAGTGAGATCTGATAGATATAATATTTTGGGTATTTTTGGTATAGAGATGCAAAGTAAAAAGTAAAAGGCAAAGTAAAAAAGCAAAGCAAGATTAAAGTGATGGAGATTGATATGATGAGAATAGACCCGGGGGCCATAGGTTTCACTAGTGGCTTCTCTCAAGAGCATAAGTATTCTACGGTGGGTGAACAAATTACTGTTGAGCAATTGACAGAATTGAGCATAGTTATGAGAATATCTAGGCATGATCATGTATATAGGCATCACGTCCGTGACAAGTCGACCGAAACGATTTTGCATCTACTACTATTACTCCACTCATCAACCGCTATCCAGCATGCATCTAGTGTATTAAGTTAAAAACAGAGTAACGCTTTAAGCAAGATGACATGATGTAGAGAGATAAATTCATGCAATATGAAATAAACCCCATCTTGTTATCCTCGATGGCAATGATGCAATACGTGCCTTGCTGCCCCTTCTGTCACGGGGAAAGGACACCGCAAGATTGAACCCAAAGCTAAGCACTTCTCCCATGGCAAGAACTACCAATCTAGTTGGCCAAACCAAATGGATAATTCAAAGAGACTTGCAAAGATAACCAATCATACATAAAAGAATTCAGAGAAGATTCAAATATTATTCATAGATAGACTTGATCATAAACCCACAATTCATCGGTCTCAACAAACACACCGCAAAAAGAAGAAGATTACATCGAATAGATCTCCACGAGAGAGGGGGAGAACTTTGTATCGAGATCCAAAAAGAGAGAAGAAGCCATCTAGACCCGAAGGTCTGAGGTAAACTACTCACACTTCATCGGAGGGGTTATGATGATGTAGAAGCCCTCCGTGATGACGGCCCTCTCCGGCGGAGCTCCGGAACAGGCCCCAAGATGGCATCTCGTGGATATAGAAAGTTGCGGCGGTGGAATTAGGTTTTTGGCTCCGTCTCTGTTCGTTTAGGGGTACGTAGGTATATATAGGAGGAAGAAGTACGTCGGTGGAGCTTCGGTGGGCCCACGAGGGTGGAGAGTGCGCCTGGGGGTATAGGGCGTGCCCCCCTACGTCGTGCCCACCTCGAAGCTTCCTTGGCATAGGGTCCAAGTCTCCTGGGTCATATTCGGGAAGAAAAATCACGTTCCAGAAAGGTTTATTCCGTTTGGACTCCATTTGATATTCCGTTTCTTCGAAACACTGAAATAGGCAAAAAATAGCAATTTTGGGCTGGGCCTCCGGTTAATAGGTTAGTCCCAAAAATAATATAGAAGTGGAAAATAAAGCCCAATATAGTCCAAAACAGTAGATAATATAGCATGGAGCAATAAAAAATTACAGATACGTTGGAGATGTATCAGGCATCCCCAAGCTTAATTCCTGCTCATCCTCGAGTAGGTAAATGATAAAAAGAAAATTTTTGATGCGGAGTGCTGCTTGGCATAATTTCAATGCAAATCTTCTTAATTGTGATATGAATATTCAGATTCGAAAGATTCAAGACAAAAGTTTATATTGACATAAAAATAATTATACTTCTAGCATACTAACAAAGCAATTTTGTCTTCTCAAAATAACATGGCCAAAGAAAGTTATCCCTACAAAATCATATAGTCTGGCTATGCTCTATCTTCACCACACAAAGTATTTAAATCATGCACAACCCCGATGACAAGCCAAGCAATTGTTTCATACTCTAACTTTTTTAGAACTTTTTCAATCTTCACGCAATACATGAGCGTGAGCCATGGATATAGCACTATATGTGGAATAGAATGGTGGTTGTGGAGAAGACAAAAACAGGGGAAGATAGTCTCACATCAACTAGGCGTATCAACGGGCTATGGAGATGCCCATCAACAGATATCACTGTGAGTGAGTAGGGATTGTGAAGGGTACTTGGTATGTTGACTTTTTGCATAGACTCCCCGGCAACGGCGCCAGAAATGGCTCGTTGTCGAGAGTCAAATCTTGACTTGCACGAACCACCCCGGCAACGGCGCCAGAAATTCTTCTTGCTACCTCTTGAGCTTGCGTTGGATTTCCCCAAAGAGGAAAGGATGATGCAATAGAGTAGCGTAAGTATTTCCCTCAGTTTTTCAGAACCAAGGTATCAATCCAGTAGGAGGCCACGCTCAAGTCCCTTGTACCTGCACAAAACGATAGCTATTCGCAACCAACGCGATTAGGGGTTGTCAATCCCTTCACGGTCACTGACGAGAGTGAGATCTGATAGATATAATATTTTTGGTATTATTGGTATAGAGATGCAAAGTGAAAAGTAAAAGGCAAAGTAAAAAGCAAAGCAAGATTAAAGTGATGGAGATTGATACGATGAGAATAGACCCGGGGGCCATAGCTTTCACTAGTGGCTTCTCTCAAGAGCATAAGTATTCTACGGTGGGTGAACAAATTACTTTTGAGCAATTGACAGAATTGAGCATAGTTATGAGAATATCTAGGCATGATCATGTATTATAGGCATCACGTCCGTGACAAGTAGATCGAACGATTCTGCATCTACTACTATTACTCCACTCATCGACCGCTATCCAGCATGCATCTAGAGTATTAAGTTAAAAACAGAGTAACGCTTTAAGCAAGATGACATGATGTAGAGAGATAAATTCATGCAATATGAAATAAACCCCATCTTGTTATCCTCGATGGCAACGATGCAATACGTGCCTTGCTGCCCCTTCTGTCACTGGGAAAGGACACCGCAAGATCGAACCCAAAGCTAAGCACTTCTCCCATGGCAAGAACTACCAATCTAGTTGGCCAAACCAAACGGATAATTCGAAAGAGACTTGCAAAGATAACCAGTCATACATAAAAGAATTCAGAGAAGATTCAAATATTATTCAGATAGACTTGATCATAAACCCACAATTCATCGGTCTCAACAAACACACCGCCACCACCCACTTTGTAGCCACTGTCGACGACTTAACCGACATGCTCGACTTTGACTCCGAAGACATCGATGGTATGGACGCCGATGAAGGAGATGATGAAGAACCAGCGCCTACTAGACCCTGGAAAGCCACCTCGTCATATGACATATACATGGTGGACACCCCAAAAGAGGGAGATGGCGATGGAACATCGGAGGATGACCCCTCCAAGAAACAGCCTAAGCGCCGGCGTCAGCGGCGCCGCACAAAATCCTGCCAACACAAAAATGGTGATTCCAGCACTGGAGATAATAATACTCCGGAGAGTGCCGAAGAAAACCCCCTCCAGCAAGATTTAGCACAGGAGGATGGAGAAACCAGCCCTCATGAGAGAGCGGCAGACAGAGAGGTCGAGGACGATAATTATATGCCTCCCTCCGAAGACGAGGCAAGCTTCGATGATGATGAATTCGTCCTGCCAGAGGATCCCGTTGAGCAAGAGCGTTTTCAAAGCAGGCTTATGGCCATGGCAAGAAGCCTCAAGAAAAAACAGCAACAACTCAGAGCTGATCAAGATTTGCTGGTTGACAGATGGACTGAAGTCCTTGCGGCCGAAGAGCATAAACTCGAACACCCCTCAAAGAGCTACCCAAAGCACAGGTTGCTACCCCGATTAGAGGAGGAAGCACTTGATGCGGCCGAACGGCCACCTCGTGGCCGCGACAGAGAGGCCTCCTGGCCCTCCACTCAAGCCGCACCCCGTACCAAGGCACGGGAATATGCGCCGGACTTACGAGACATGTTGGAGGACAAGGCAAGGCAAACACGGTCGATCTACAGATCGCGTGGGCACCCCACGGCTCGAGACGGTAACCGTCACGCCGGCCACAAATTCGGCAGGGCTGAACACAGTAGACAAAGCTCATTGGAGCTACATCATGATATCGCCTAGTACAGAGGCGCCGCACACCCACTATGCTTTACAGACGAAATAATGGATCATCAAATCCCCGAGGGTTTCAAACCCGTAAACATCGAATCATATGATGGCACAACAGATCCTGCGGTATGGATCGAGGATTATCTCCTTCATATCCACATGGCCCGCGGCGACGATTTCCACGCCATCAAATACCTCCCACTCAAGCTTAAAGGACCAGCTCGGCATTGGCTTAACAGCTTGCCAACAGGATCAATCAGTTGTTCGGAGGACCTGGAAGCCGCATTCCTCAACAATTTCCAGGGCACTTATGTGCGACCCCCAGACGCCGATGACCTAAGTCACGTAATTCAGCAGCCAGAGGAATCGGCCAGGCAATTTTGGACACAGTTCCTAACAAAGAAAAGTCAAATAGTCGACTGTCCGGACGCTGAGGCCCTAGCAGCCTTCAAGCACAATATCCGTGACGAGTGGCTGGCCCGGCACCTCAGACAGGAAAAGCCGAAATCTATGGCAGCACTCACGACACTCCTGACCCGCTTTTGCGCGGGAGAAGACAGCTGGCTTGCTCGTAGCAACAATATGACCAAGAACCCTGGTAATTCGGACACCAGGGACATTAGTGGCAGGTCGCGTCGCATCAAGTAGAAGCGCCGCATTAACGGCGACAATGCTGAGGATACGACAGTTAATGCCAGATTCAGAGGCTCTAAATCCGGTCAGCGGAAAAAGACATTCAAAAGGAATCCTAGGGGGCCGTCCAGCTTGGACCGAATACTCGACCGCTTGTGCCAAATACATGGCACCCCCGAAAAGCCGGCCAATCACACCAACAGGGATTGTTGGGTGTTCAAGCAGGCAGGCAAGTTAAACACCGACAATGAAGACAAGGGGTTGCATAGCGATGACGACGAGGAGCCCCGGCCGCCGAACAACAATGGACAGAAGGGTTTTCCCCCACAAGTGCGGACGGTGAACATCATATATGCAACCCACGTCCCCAAAAGGGAGCGGAAGCGCGCGTTATGGGACGTATACGCGGTAGAGCCAGTCGCCCCAAAGTTCAACCCATGGTCCGCCTGCCCGATCACCTTTGATCGAAGAGACCATCCCACTAGCATCCATCATGGTGGATTTGCCGCATTGGTTCTAGACCCAATTATTGACGGATTTCATCTCACTAGAGTCCTTATGGACGGCGGCAGCAGCCTGAACCTGCTTTACCAGGACACAGTGCGGAAAATGGGCATAGATCCCTCGAGGATTAAGCCCACCAAAACGACCTTTAAAGGCGTAATACCAGGTGTAGAGGCCAACTGTACAGGCTCAGTCACACATGAAGTGGTCTTCGGATCTCCGGATAATTTCTGAAGCGAGGAGTTGATCTTCGACATAGTCCCATTCCGTAGTGGCTATCATGCACTGCTCGGACGAACCGCATTCGCCAAGTTCAATGCGGTACCACACTATGCATACCTTAAGATCAAGATGCCAGGCCTTCGTGGAGTAATTACGGTCAATGGAAACACTGAACGCTCCCTCTGAACGGAGGAGCACACGGCGGCCCTTGCAGCGGAAGTACAAAGCAGCCTCTCCAGGCAGTTCTCCAGTCCGTCCATTAAACGTCCGGACACCGTCAAGCGTGCCCGGAGTAACCCACAACAAGACCACCTGGCACGTTCCGAGCAGGCATAGCAATGCGGCCCCAACCCAAACCCTCGCAAAAAGGCGACGCCAGTACTTCGCATACATAACTACGCTCTAGAAATACCATGGGCATAGGGGGAGGGGCACCATCACGGCACGCCCAAAACACGGCTTAAACCGCACCAGGGGCTGCCGATTTTTTTTAAATTTTCTCTTACTTTCAGGATTCTACTCTTCGGAAGGCCTGTTCGGCAGTTCAATTGCCGCACAAACGATGCAAGAACCAGGGAAGCAGATAAGCCATGCCGCATTACGGAACTCCCAGGTGGTCTCTATCACGAGCAGTATACCTGTTTCGCATACTATTCCGCAGCTTGCCCCTGGAGCAGACATGTTAAATAGTCAAACTTTTTGTTTATCGCATTACTTGTATCGTTCTGCTTTGATCGCAGCTATTTTTAATAAACAATGCATAGCTTTTGTCTATTTTTGCATTACCTTTTTATAAATAAATGTTCCTTAACGACATGTTGCACCCGTACAATTTGGTACGGCCAAAATACGCCAGGGGCTTTTAGCACCCCTCAATATGGTGTGAGAAGTCCGAACACTTTCACAAGTGCGGCACCCCGAACTTATAGCATTATATGCATCGGCTCCGAATCATGCCTTGGGTCAATAGTTGGGTTTGCCTGGCTGCTATGTTTTGGTGCCTTACGTTCCACTATATCGGCTAAGGTAGCACTAGGAGAACCACTGCGATTGTGCCCCAGTTGAGTTGGGCCGAGCACCTTAGTGGAGAAAGCTAAAACTAACTGTCATGATGAAGTGAGAGCTGGTCGCTGTTCGAGAGGTTTTTTCGAGTCCCTAAAGACTTATGCCGCTTAGGGCGAGGAGTCGGCTCTGTCCGGCCAAGGCGTGGATAGCGCTCCGAACTCGGTCTTCCAAATACTAGGGGCTTTGCCGAAATTTAAAATTATAGAATTCTATGGCTAAGTGAGAGTGTTCACGCATTATAGTCCGATTGCCTTGTTCGTTGGGCTGAGCGCCTCCCTCGAAGGACCCAAATATGGGAAAAAGAGCGCCCAGGTTTATCCCCGAACACCCCAGCACTAGCGGCATGGGGGCAGAAGCCGACGACTCGCCATCTCTCAGTATTGATAAACAGCTGCACAAAAGGTAATATTTTAAATTCCAACAGCATTGCTTAGCACATATGAACAAGTTTTCAGCGCACAGGATAACACGAGCGAGTTTTACTCAAAAAATACATCCTTGGTACATTCATCCACCACAAGGCAGGCACCCTTCAGAACATCCTTATAATAATTCTCGGGTTTGCGATGCTCCTTCCCCGGCGGTGGCCCGTCCTTCACAAGCTTCTCAGCATCCAGCTTGCCCCAGTGCACCTTAGCACGGGCAAGGGCCCTACGGGCACCTTCAATGCAGACGGAGCGCTTGATGTCTTCGAGCCTCGGACAGGCCCCCACCAGCCGCCGCACCAGCCCAAAATAGCTCCCAGGCAGAGCCTCTCCAGGCCACAGCCGAACTACGAGGCCCTTCATGGCCTGTTCGGCCGCCTTGTGGAGCTCGACCAATTGCTTCAGCTGGTCGCTCAGGGGCACGGGGTGACCGGCCTCAGCATACTGAGACCAGAACACCTTCTCTGTCGAGCTGCCCTTCTCGGCCCGATAGAATGCGGTAGCATCGGACACACTCCGGGGAAGATCTGCGAACGCTCCTGGAGAGCTCCGAATTTGGGTAAGTAACAAGTAACTCACGTTTATATGTTTGCTTTGCATAAAGAATGCCTTACCCGCCGCTATCTTCTTCACCTCATCCAACTCCTGGAGGGTCTTCTGGGATTCGGTCTTGGCAGACTTGGCATTTTCAATAGCCACCGCGAGCTCGGACGCTCGCGTATTTGAGTCAAGCTCCAAACTCTCATGTTTTTCCATGAGAACCTGGAGCTCTTGCCACACCTTGCCAACCTCGGCCTCATACTTCTCCCGCTCGGTGCGCTCCGCGGCCGCACTCTTCTCGGCCTCGAGCAGCGCTTGCTTAAGGGTTGCCACCTCAGACGTGGCCCCTATAATAGCCACATTAATCCTGTCATTTTTTGCAATTGCACCTTATACATATATATTCAAACAAGGTATTTCTTACCTTCCTTCTCCTCGAGCTGCTTCTTGGCATGCCCGAGCTCTTTCTCAGACTTTTCGAGGCTCTGCTTCAGCGTGTCCACTTCCGCAGTCAGTGCGGCGGACGCCAGCAGAGAAGCCTGCATACGCATATTGTCTACTTTGATTAGACTCCTGCGAATTCTTTGATCCTCTATTCGGCTTTTCTTCCCGAACGGCCAACAGAGCATCAGGGGCTACTGTCTATGCGGTAATATTATTTACCCATTATTTACTTACCTCAAAGCCTGTCAAAAGGCTAGTACAAGCTTCAGTCAGTCCGCTCTTGGCGGACCGAACCTTCTGGACCACCACACTCATAATAGTGCGGTGCTCCTCGTTGATGGAGGCGCCTTGGAGCGCCTCCAACATATTGTCTGGCGCCTCCGATTGGATGGGGCCACCGGCACGGTGGACTTGCTCCTCTTGGAAGGAGGTCCCCCGCCGCACTCCAAAACCTTTGAAGGTTCTGGAGCAGTGTCCGGCCTAGAACCGGACTTGGAGCCCTAGGGGGTTTCGTCCCCTTTACTCCTGGAGTCCAGGAGGTCGCCTTGCGGCGCCTCCAGGACCACCTCCTCCCTGCTTGGAACCTGTTGAGACAACACTTCGGTGTCGTCCGCAGGGCGGGGGGAGGAAGCCGTCGGAAGCGAGTTCACATCCGACGAGTCCAGTGAGCCACTCAACGACGCGTCAAGCCGGTCCTTGGGTGGGCTGCATAAACATATTCGACATAAGGGAAAGTTGTGCAGTAAACGAATACGATGAATTACTCCGGTATCCGGATACTCACGATTTCGCCAGGGGCTTGGCCCTGGGTTGCCACTCCCCTCCGCCGTCGACGGTGTCGGTGGAGTAGTCTGGAGGAAGGGTTTTCCCCTTCTTGGACCCTCCGGCCTCCCCAGAGAGGGCGGCCTTCCTTTTCTTCTCTCCTCCCGCTGGAGGGGGAGAGGTTTCTTCTTCTTCCTCCTCTTCTTCACGAGAGGAATGCGCTTCGGAACCGTCGGGTGATGAATCCGACACCTCCTGGCGCCGGGCACTCTTTTGAGTCCCCGTGGCCCTTTTCGCGGCCTTCTTCTCCGGCACCACATAGGGTGCCGGAACCAGCAACTTCGCTAAGCGAGCATCCGCTGGGCCTTTGGGCAAAGGAGCCGGACAGTTGATCTGTCCGGATGTCACCTGCCAATCCTGTCAAAGGTAAGGGAGCTTAGATCCCGCCTGGAGTTAAACTATGAAAAACTGATACCCTGTAAAAGGACAAAAACAGCTTACCGCGAGAGCGTGACGCTGCGCACTGAATCCGCGATCCTCAGTAACGGATGCGGGAGCCTCGGCGCCCTTAAAAGCATCCTCCAGGCATCTTCGTACATCGTGTCGAAGAGCCTGTTCAGAGTTCGGTGCTGCGCCGGGTTGAACTCCCACAAGTTGAAGGCCCGTTGTTGACACGGGAGGATCAGGCGGATGAGCATAACCTGGACTACATTGACAAGCTTGAGCTTCTTGTCCGCCAGGGTTTGGATGCATGTTTGGATTCCGGTCAGCTCTCCTTTTTTACCCCAAGACAGGCCTGTCTCCTTCCAGGAGGTGAGCCGCGTAGGGGGACCGGATCGAAACTCAGCGGGTGCGACCCATTCGGCATCGCGCGGCTCGGTGATGTAAAACCACCACGATTGCCACCCCTTTGGGGTCTCCATAAAGGAGCCCTCGAGCCACAGGACGTTGGCCATCTTGCCCACCATGGCACCTCCGCACTCCGCCTGGCTTCCGCGCACCACCTTCGGCTTGACGTTGAAAGTCTTGAGCCATAGGCCGAAATGGGGGCGGATGCGGAGGAAAGCCTCGCACACGATGATAAACACCGAGATGTTGAGGACGAAGTTCGGGGCCAGATCGTGGAAATCCAGGCCGTAGTAGAACATGAGCCCTCGGACAAATGGATGCAGAGGGAAGCCCAGTCCGCGGAGGAAATGGGGGAGGAATACCACCCTCTCATGGGGCCTAGGGGTGGGAATGAGCCGCCCCTTTTCGGGAAGCCGGTGTGCGATGGCGTTAGACAGGTATCCGACCTTCCTCAGCTTTTTTATGTGTCCCTCCGTGACGGAGGAGACCATCCACTTGCCTCCCACTCCGGACATGACTGGAGAAGGTTGAGGTGGGAGTGCGGACTTGGGCGCTGGAGCTCGAGTGCGCAAGAATGGATAGGCAAAGGAGGAAGAAGGCGTGGGTGAAAAGGTGGATCCTTATCCCCTTATATGGGTGGACGCAACTACATGTCCCCGCCAGCCTGGTAAAACTCGCTTATCTCCAAGCGCCGTAATTAGAGGCTCGATTGGGTTACCCACGCCCGTATTGATGAGAATCCGGGAATAAGGGGACACGATCTCTGCTTTGACAAGACGTGCCAAGGAAACCGCCTCGCATGACGCGCTGAGGTGGGATAATGAAACGACTCGGATAAAGGCTTGGCCGTGGTGTGTCACACTACGGGATACGTCAGCAGATTAGATTTGTGTAAATATTATTCTCTCTATGGCAATATGTGGAGAACTTATTTTGCAGAGCCGGACACTATCTTTGTGTTTAAAATCTTATATGAAGTACTTGGAGGAGGAACCCGCCTTGCAATGCCGAAGACAATCTGCGCGCCGGACTCGTCGTCATTGAAGCCTGGTTCAGGGGCTATTGAGGGAGTCCTGGATTAGGGGGTGTCCGGATGGCCGGACTATACCTTCAGCCGGACTCCTGGATTATGAAGATACAAGATTGAAGACTTCGTCCCGTGTCCGGAAGGGACTTTCCTTGGTGTGGAAGGCAAGCTTGGCGATACGGATATTCAGATCTCCTACCATTGTAACCGACTTTGTGTAACCCTAACCCTCTCCGATGTCTCTATAAACCAGAGGGTTTTAGTCCGTAGGACGACATACACATCAACAATCATACCATAGGCTAGCTTCTAGGGTTTAGCCTCTCTGATCTCGTGGTAGATCTACTCTTGTACTACCCATATCATCAATATTAATCAAGCAGGACGTAGGGTTTTACCTCCATCAAGAGTGCCCGAACCTGGGTAAAACTTCGTGTCCCTTGCCTCCTGTTACCATCCGGCCTAGACGCATAGTTCGGGACCCCCTACCCGAGATCCACCGGTTTTGACACCGACAGTTAGGTTTACCTTAATACTTTTGTTGTGGTTGCGGATGCTTGCAATAGGGGTTAATCATAAGTCGGATGCTTGTCCAAGTAAGGACAGTACCCAAGCACCGGTCCACCCACATATCAAATTATCAAAGTACCGAACGCGAATCATATGAACGTGATGAAAACTAGCTTGACGATAATTCCCATGTGTCCTCGGGAGCGCTTTCCTTCATATAAGAGTTTGTCTAGGCTTGTCCTTTGCTACAAAAAGGATTGGGCCATCTTGTTGCACCTTATTTACTCACATTACTTGTTACTCGTTACAAATTACCTTATCACAAAACTATTTGTTACCGATAATTTTAGTTCTTGCAGAGAATATCTTACTGAAAACTGCTTATCATTTCCTTCTGCTCCTCGTTGGGTTCGACACTCTTACTTATCTAAAAGGCTACGATAGATCCCCTACACTTGTGGGTCATCAAAACTCTTTTCTGGCGCCGTTGCCGGGGAGTGAAGCGCCTTTGGTAGGTGGAATTTGGTAAGGAAAAATTTAAATAGTGTGCTGAAATTTACTGTCACTTGTTACTATGGAACATAATCCTTTGAGGGGCTTGTTCGGGGTATCTTCACCCCGGCCAATAGAGCAAAGAGTTGCTAGTCAACCTACTGAATCTACTAAAAATGTTTACTTTGAAATTCCTTCGGGTATGATAGAGAAACTACTAGCTAATGCTTTTGCAGGAGATGGAACATTACATCCCGATTTACACTTAATCTATGTGGATGAAGTTTGTGGATTATTTAAGCTTGCAGGTATGCCCAATGATGTTATCAAGAAGAAGGTCTTCCCTTTATATTTGAAGGGAGAGGCATTGACATGGTATAGGCTATGTGATGATATGGGATCATGGGACTACAAACGATTGAAATTGGAATTTCATCAGAAGTTTTATCCTACGCATCTTGTTCATCGTGATCATAATTATATATATAATTTTTGGCCTAGCGAAGGAGAAAGCATCGCTCAAGCTTGGGGGAGGCTTAAGTCAATGTTATATTCCTGCCCCAATCATGAGCTCTCAAGAGAAATGATTATTCAAAAAATTTATGATCGGCTTTCTCTCAGTAATCGCTCCATGCTCGATACTTGTTTTACTAGATCTTTTATGATGAAGACTATTGAATTCAAATGGGATTTATTGGAAAGAATTAAACGCAACTCTGAAGATTGGGACCTCGACGAAGGTAAGGAGTCGGGTATAACACCTAAGTTTGATTGTGTTAAATCTTTTATGGATACCGATGTTTTCCGTGAATTTAGCACTAAATATGGACTTGACTCTGAGGTAGTAGCTTCTTTCTGTGAATCCTTTGCTACTCATGTTGATCTCCCTAAGGAGAAGTGGTTTAAATATAATCCTCCCATTGAAGTAAAAGTAGTTGCACCTATTAAAGTTGAAGAAAAGACTATCACTTATGATGATCCTGTTGTTCCTGCTGCTTATATTAACAAGCCACCTTTCCCTATTAGAATAAAGGATCATGCTAAAGCTTCAACTGTAGTCAACAAAAGTAATATTAGGACACACAAACCCCCTGAGAAAATTAAATTTGAACCTAAAATTGCTATGGTTAAAGATCTCTTGGCCGATAATATTGATGGGCATGTTATTTACTTCTGCAAGGAAGCTGCTAGAATTGCTAGACCTGATGCTAAAAATAAATATAGACCTGTTGTAGGCATGCCTGTTATGTCTGTTAAAATAGGAGATCATTGATATCATGGCTTATGTGATATGGGTGCTAGTGCAAGTGCAATACCTCATTCCTTATACAAATAAATTATGCATGATATTGCACCTGCTAAGATAGAAGAGATTGATGTTACAATTAAGCTTGCTAATATAGATACTATTTCACCAGTTAGGATTGTTAGAGATGTTGAAGTCTTGTGTGGGAAAGTTAAATACCCTGCTGATTTTCTTGTTCTCGGTTCTCCACAAGATGACTTTTGTCCCATTATATTTGGTAGACCCTTCTTGAATACTGTTAATGCTAAGATAGACTGCAATAAAGATAATGTTTATGTTGGGTTGGGGGATATGTGTAGCGACCCAACCTCAGACGGTCAAGTCTCTGTTCTTAACTGTCATCCCTAGATCGGTATGCTGAAACACACAGTACACGAGGATTTATAACAGAGGTAAATCACATGTATAAAGTAAAGTAAATCCTATTACCTCAATCCATATAGCGGAAGTAACAAAGGTTGTGGATTCCCATCAACACCAACGGCAAAGTTGAGTGTAGAAATCGTAACCCTAACGTATCACTTACTCGTCGTAAGAATCCTGCAACATGAGATGTTGCAGCCACAAAGGGGCCAGTACATTGAATGTACTGGCAAATTCACACCAAAGAGCAATGATGAATAACAGAATCACTACATGCATATTTGGCTGGTGGAGGCTCTATGGTTATAATGTTTTGCGAAAAGCGAATTTTTTCCTACATCAATGGAATAAATTTTATTTAACTACCAAGTTGGTTGGAAATTATTGAGAAGGTTACTCCAACTTAAATCCCAATTAAAAGTAATTAACATCCCAATAAATTAATTTAGAGTGATGAGATCAAATCAATAATTCAAGTACCAGATACTCAAGATGTCCATAATCGGGGACACGGCTAATCATGATTAGTTTGTACACTCTACAGAGGTTTGCGCACTTTTGCCCACAAGACTCGATCTCCTCCGTTGGATTTCTCGCACTACATGGTTTTTGAGAAACGGATGACCGAGACACAGTCTTTCAGAAGCATTAACTCTAACCCTGGGTAGACCATACCAACCTACATCCCCTACATCTTCTAGTCTACCACTGGAAGAGGTCACACAACATACTCAACTATGCCAGAGCCCATAATGTCTTGTGGATGCACACGAAAGTTTCTATCATGAATAATCTTATGATCCCTTTGAGCCTGGGTGGCATACCATAGGATGATCACACGGGTCCTCCGGGATATCCTAGGACAACACTAGATTCTCCAGGTGCCCGGGCAAACCACTGGGTGCTCCAGGGTGCCCCTACCAATCCACCTAGATGTGTATTAAAGTAGCCACCTTAAGTTAACCATTAAATAATCACTCTGACATCTTTCATGAATTCTCTCAAAACCAAACCACATCTACGAGCATAGCAGTGCAAGCATAACAAAATAATACCCTGGGTTTGAATGCAAGACAATAGGTTCCTACCTCATCAACTACTGCCCAATACCCACATGTTATCAATTCCTAACCATGTAATGTTTGAGGGTGAAACTAATGCATAAAAACTGGCTAACAAAAAGTATGATCAAAGTGTGAACTTGCCATGTACAGTTGATGAAGATGATTCGCACTCATAACTCATGATAGCTTTAGTCGTCACGCTCCAGTCAATCTATCGTAAGCAAGCAATAGTAACCACACATAAGCAATCACTCAAAAGATCGGAAAGAACGAAGAAGACAATTCGGAAAACATCAAAACTAACAAATAACTCTTGCAACATAAAACAATTTCTAACAGTACCAAAATTATGTGAATTTGGCCTTATCAGAAAGTTTAAGTCAAGAGCTTCGATTTGCAAAAAGAATCAACTAAATCGGAGTTATAAAACTCAAGTTATCATCAAACGAAGTTCAAATACAAATCTGTTTGAATTCAAATTTTTAAATCTTTGAAAAATATGTTTAAGTTGTTTTACTGGATAGAGGAGATCATAACGAAGAATTGGGCATTGGTTTCGTCTAAGTTGGACCAACGAGCAAAAAGTTGTGACCGAAAGAAAAGCAGGGGCTAATCTGTAAATAAAATATTCACGGATGGGTCCCTGGCCGAAATTAAAAAGGAAAAAGAAAATCCTATCGAACGAACGTTCGCTCCAGAGACTAACCTAGTGAAAACCGTACGTTACAAACCTAAATTAGTGAGAGTTGGCTATATAACTAAACCTAATAAAAAACATATCTAGGTTTTCTTAGTAAAATTGAAGTAGGGTTTTCAAAAAAACAAACTTTTAAAAGGTAACCGGATCGGACTGGCGGTTTCTTTGCCGGGTGAGGGCGGTGGTTTGACGGCAAGGTGGGACGGCGGCGATGGTTGCGAGCGGGATAGGCGGCTCCGGGGTCGGCGGCGATGGCCGGAGATGGCGGCGAGTGCGGCGCGGGCGGCGGTGCGAGGGCGCTGCGGCGATCTGACGTCGGTGGCGCGGGCAGCAAGCGCGGCGGCAGGGCGGGGGTGCAGCGCCGGCGAGATGCGAAAAGGAGAGGGGGTACCGGGGCGCACTATTTAAGGGGGGGGGGGGGGGGGGGGGGGGGGGGGGGGGAGGGGGGGGGGGGGGGGGGGGCAAGGGGGCGGGGGGAAGGGGGCACGGCAGCGAGGCGGGTGTCCGGGCGAGGTACGGTGCGGCGGCGCAGTCCGGCGCGCGCACGTGGTGTAGGCGGCGGCGTCCTGGGCCGGCTGGGCCTTCGGCCTAATTCAGTCTGCGGGGAAAGTTTTTTTTAAATATTTTTTTCCACACAAAAAACAAAAACCAAAATAAATAAATAAATAAAATATTATATAGGCATATAATATATCAAAATTTCCAGAAAAATATTTTCTACGACATGAACATTTTTCTAGATCCAAATAAAATCTACAAAAATTCAAATAAAGCAAAGAGTGCTACTGCTACAATAAAACCTCATAAAAATCATTTTAAAAATACCAAAATGGTTTCAAAATTATGTGTCTCCAATTTTCCGAGGTGGGGAATTATTTTACCCTAATTTCTATATATTTTATTTTTGAAGAAAAATAATTTGAATAAAACCAAATAACTCCAAATTGAAAATAATTTCAAAAGGACTTTAAATTTGGTTTCTTTGAAACTTCCAACTCATATTTCATATAATTTGAAGAAGTCATTTTATCTTTTCTCGTGAAAATCATTGAGTTGCATAAAGTTTCTGAATTGGAAATAGTTCCAAATGAAATTCAAATATTTTCAAATACCCTTTTCATTTAATTAAATGGAAGAATTTATGTCATCTTCTCTCTAGGGTTTTGTATTTGAAAAGAATTTGAATTCACGGAGATCAGAAAGAAAAGATGATAGTTTGGGGAAGTCCTTTTATTCCCTCTCATTTGACTTTCAAACATTTCACATTTCACTCACTTTCAGTCAATCAATCACACAACATACAAAAACTATCTATTTATTATAGAATTCCAAAATTTAGAATTTTGGGATGTTACAATATGTCTCATGAGTTTAATTTTGCTAAGTTTCATAGATAATCCCATGATAAAGAATTTCCTAGTAAAGATGAAATTATCAGTCTTGCTTCTATTGCCGCGCCTCCTACTGATCCTTTAGAACAATATTTGTTAGACCATGAAAATGATATGTTCATGAATGAAAGAAGGGAAATACATGAAGTATTCTTTAAACAGGGACCTATTTTGAAACACAACTTGTGTGTTGAAATTCTAGGGGATCCTCCTCCACCCAAGGGTGATCCCGTGTTTGAGCTTAAACCATTGCCTGATACTCTTAAATATGCTTATCTTGATGAAAAGAAGATATATCCTGTTATTATTAGTGCTAACCTTTCAGAGCATGAAGAAGAGAAATTATTGAAAACTATGAAGAAGCACCATGCTGCTATTGGATATACTCTTGATGATCTTAAGGGCATTAGTCCCACTCTATGTCAACACAAAATAAATTTGGAGAAAGACGCCAAACCATTTATTGATCACCAACGAATACTAAATTCTAAGATGAAAGAAGTGGTAAGAAAGGAAATACTAAGGCTTCTGGAAGCAGGTATAATTTATCCCGTTGCTGATAGTCAGTGGGTAAGCCCTGTCCATTGTGTCCCTAAGAAGGGAGGTATTACTGTCGTTCCTAATGATAAAGATGAATTGATTCCGCAAAGAATTATTACAGGTTATAGGATGGTGATTGATTTCTGCAAATTAAATGAAGCTACTAAAAAGGATCATTATCCTTTGCCTTTCATTGATAAAATGCTAGAAAGATTGTCCAAACATACACATTTTTTGCTTTCTAGATGGTTACTCTAGTATCTCTCAAATACCTGTGTCAGCTGATGATCAAGAAAAGACTACTTTTACTTGCCCTTTCGGTACCTTTGCTTATAGACGTATGCCTTTTGGTTTATGTAATGCACCTACTACATTCCAAAGATGCATGATGGCTATATTCTCTGATTTTTGTGAAAAGATTTGTGAAGTTTTCATGGATGATTTCTCTGTTTATGGATCCTCTTTTGATGATTGCTTGAGCAACCTTGATCGAGTTTTGCAGAGATGTGAAGAAACCAACCTTGTCTTGAATTGGGAGAAGTGCCACTTTATGGTTAATGAAGGTATTGTCTTGGGGCAGAAAATTTCTGAAAAAGGTATTGAAGTTGACAAAGCTAAAGTTTATGCTATTGAAACGATGCCGTGTTCCAAGGACATCAAAGGTATAAGAAGTTTCCTTGGTCATGCCGGCTTTTATAGGAGGTTCATTAAGGACTTCTCAAAAATTTCTCGGCCTTTGACTAACCTATTACAAAAAGATATTCCTTTTGTCTTTGATGATGATTGTGTAGAAGCATTTGAAATACTTAAGAAAGCCTTGATTTCTGCACCTATTGTTCAGCCACCTGATTGGAATTTACCCTTTGAAATCATGTGTGATGCCAGTGACTATGCTATAGGTGCTGTAAAACTCTAGACAGTGCTCAAAGAAATTATGCTACTACTAAAAAGCAATTCTTAGAAGTTGTATTTGCTTGTGATAAGTTCAGACCTTAAATAACTATTCACACTGATCATGCTGCTATTAAATATCTTATGGAAAATAAAGATGCTAAACCTAGACTTATTAGATGGGTTATCCTGCTACAAGAATTTGATTTGCATATCATTGTTAGAAAAGGAGCTGAGAACCCCGTTGCAGACAACTTGTCTAGGTTAGAAAATGTGCTTGATGACCCACTACCTATTGATGATAGCTTTCTGATGAGAAATTAAATGTCATAAATGCCTCTCATACTGCTCCATGGTATGCTGATTATGCTAATTACATTGTTGCCAAGTTTATACCACCTAGTTTCACATACCAGCAAAAGAAAAAGTTCTTTTATGATTTGAGGCATTACTTTTGGGATGACCCACATCTTTATAAGGAAGGAGTAGATGGTGTTATTAGACGTTGTGTACCTGAGCATGAACAGGAACAGATCCTACTCAAGTGTCACTCCGAAGCTTATGGAGGACACCATGCTGGAGATAGGACTGCACATAAGGTACTGCAATCTGGTTTTTATTGGCCTACTCTCTTCCAGGATGCCCGTAAGTTTGTCTTATCTTGTGATGAATGTCAAAGAATTGGTAATATTAGTAGACGTCAAGAAATGCCTATGAATTATTCACTTGTTATTGAACCATTTGATGTATGGGGCTTTGATTATATGGGACATTTTCCTTCCTCTAATGGGTATACACATATTTTAGTTCTTGTTGATTACGTTACTAAGTGGGTAGAAGCTATTCCAACTAGTACTGCTGATCATAACACCTCTATTAAGATGCTTAAAGAAGTTATTTTTCTGAGGTTTGGAGTCCCTAGATATTTAATGACTGATGGTTGTTCACATTTTATTCATGGTGCCTTTCGTAAAATGCTTGCTAAGTATGATGTTAATCATAGAATTGCATCCCCTTATCACCCACAGTCTAGTGGCCAAGTAGAACTTAGCAATAGAGAGCTGAAATTAATTTTTCAAAAGACTGTTAATAGATCTAGAAAGAATTGGTCCAAGAAACTTGATGATGCATTATGAGCTTATAGAACTGCATATAAAAATCCTATGGGTATGTCTTCGTACAAAATGGTTTATGGAAAAGCATGTCACTTACCTCTCGAATTACAACATAAGGAATATTGGGCTATTAAAGAGCTCAACTATGACTTCAAACTTGCCGGTGAGAAGAGGTTATTTGACATTAGCTCACTTGATGAATGGAGAACCCATGCTTATGAAAATGCCAAGCTGTTAAAAGAAAAAGTTAAAAGATGGCATGATAAAAGGATCCAAAAACTTGAGTTTAATGTAGGTGATTATGTATTGTTATACAACTCTCGTTTAAGATTTTTTGCAGGCAAACTTCTCTCTAAATGGGAAGGTCCTTACATTATCGAGGAGGTCTATCATTCCGGTGCCATAAAAATCAACAACTTCGAAGGCATAAATCCGAAGGTGGTGAACGGTTAAATAATCAAACATTATATCTCAGGTAATCCCATAAATGTTGAAACTAATATTATTGAAACTGTAACTCCAGAGGAATACATATGGGACACTTCCCGGAACGTTTTAGACTCTGGAAAGGAATAGGTACGTGGTACGATAAGTAAACTGACTCCAAAACAGTTCTAATGGCAATTTTTCTCTGTTTGGAGTATTTAAGAAAATAGGAAAATAAGAAGCACACCGGAAAGGACACGAGGCTTCCACGAGGGTGGAGGGCGCACCCTACCCCCTGGGCGCGCCGCCCTACCTCGTGGGCACCACGTGTGCTCTCCGGACTCTGTTTTCTTGCACGATACTTCTTTTGGTCGATAAAAATTCACTATATAATGTCCCGAAGGTTTTGACCACCGTATCATGCAAATATCTCTTGTCTTTGTTTCAAGTTGTTTTTCTGACAGATCTAGGTCGCCATGTCGTCTTCAAGTGCCCGCAAGGACAAGTTCATTGAGAAGGTCATCAACCCCTACCTCGTGGAGGTGCTGCAACACCGTCAAACCATTGAGATGCGTGAGGGGTTGTTGCACATCCGCGATGTTGAGGGACCAAGGAGGTCTGGAAGCGTGGAGACAAGGCTCGAGGCAATGGAGCAACAAGTTTTCAAGTGTCAGGAGATGGTGGAGCATGGACTCAACTCCAATCACATAATGATCACGGAGTTCACCAACAACCACAAGCTCGACGCCAAGGACATTGGGGAGGCCATCTTCAAGCTTCATGAGAAAATCGAGCACCTCCAAGCCCAGATCTATGACCTGCAAAATCAAAACTGTGAGTATGAATATAGACTCAAGGGGATGAGTTTGGCTGCATATTTAAGGATCCCAAAGACTCGATCTTCCTTCTATGATGGTGAGCCTATGCCTTGGAAGAGGGACGACAAGCCTACATAATCAACAACTCCATCTCCTTCACCGGCAAAAGAGATATAATCACATGGGTATTTGCACTCCCCTTGGCAACTGCCAAGCTTCGGGGAGTGCCCCGGTATCGTATCACCATCACACCTTTTATATTTATCGTTTTTCTTAGTGCGATCCTTTTGATAATATCTTGATCTAGTAGAATAAAGTTTTAGTGTGATATAGTTGTGAGTTTTGCTTTATGATCTTCTTATGTAATCGAGTCCGAGAGCTATATATAATAAAGATTAGTGTTGAGTCAAGGGCTTGATTATTTTGCTATGATCTTGAGGGAATAAAATAAAAGTGAAAGAAATAAAAAGAAATAAAGAGATCATATGGATCTTATGGAGAGTAATGAGCTCACATATAAAGAGTATGATGAATAAAAGTTGTTCAGAGTTGACAAACATAGTTTTGGTCATCGTTGCAATTAATAGGAAGTAATAAAGAAATAGAGGTTTTCACATATAAATATACTATCTTGGACATCTTTTATAATTGTGAGAACTCATTAAAATATGACATGCTAAAGAGTTGACGTTGGACAAGGAAGAGAACAAAATGTGTTATGTTTTCTTACATCTGAGATAAATTATATTGTCATGGATCATCCAACATGTTGAGCTTGCCTTTCCCTCTCATGCTAGCCAATTTCTTTGCACCAAGTAGAGATACTACTTGTGCTTCCAAATATCCCTAAACCTAGTTTTGCCATGAGAGTCCACCATATCTACCTATGGATTGAGTAAGATCCATCAAGTAAGTTGTCATCGGTGCAAGCAATAAAAATTGCTTTCTAAATATGTATGATCTATTAATGTGGAGAAAATAAGCTTTATACGATCTTGTGATGTGGAAGAAATAAAAGCGACGGGCTGCATAATAAAGGTCCATATCACAAGTGGCAATATAAAGTGACGTTCTTTTGCATTAAGATTTTGTGCATCCAACAATAAAAGCGCATGACAACCTCTGCTTGCCTCTGCAAAGGGCCTATATTTTATTCTTGTCTTATACTTCATGCAAAGAGTCATGGTTATATTCACCTTTCCTTTTTACATTTTATCCTTTGGTAAGCACAATGTGTTGGAAAGATCCTGATATATATAGCTAATTGGATGTGAGTTTTCATGAACTATTATTGTTGACATTACCCTTGAGGTAAAAAGTAGGGAGGCAGAACTATAAGCCCCTATCTTTCTCTGTGTCCGATTAAAACTTCATACCCATAAATATTGTGTGAGTGTTAGCAATTGTGAAAGACTAAATGATAGTTGAGTATGTGGACTTGCTGAAAAGCTCTTATGTTGACTCTTTCCTATGTTATGATAAATTGCAATTGCCTCAATGACTGAGATTAGAGGTTGTTGGTTCTCAATGAAGTTTATGATTCACACTTGAAATTGTGATTGAATTGTTACTTTAGCATAAGAGGTTGTTGCTGTTCTAAGAAGGATCATGATGCCCTCAAGTCCGTATTTTATTTTTATCGACGCCTCTATCTCCAAACATGTGGACATATTTTTTGATTTCGTCTTTCGCTTGAGGACAAGCGAGGTCTAAGCTTGGTGGAGTTGATACGTCCATTGTGTATCATGCTTTTATATCAATATTTATTGCATTATGGGCTGTTATTACACATTATGTCACAATACTTATGCCTATTCTCTCTTATTTTACAAGGTTTACATGAAGAGGGAGAATGCTGGCAGCTGGAATTCCGGGTTGGAAAAGGAGCAAATAATAGAGACCTATTCTACACAACTCCAAAAGTCCTGAAACTTCACGGAAGTTATTTTTGGAATTAATAAAAAATACTGAGTGAAGAAAGCACCAGAGGGGGCCCACACCCTGGCCACGAGGGTGGGGGCGCGCCCCCTGCCTCATGGGCCCCCTGGTGGCCCTCCGATGCCCATCTTTCGCTATATAGAGTCTTTCATCAAGGAAAAAATCATAAGCAAGCTTTCGGGAAGAAACTCCGCCGCCACGAGGCGGAACCTTGGCGGAACCAATCTAGGGCTCCGGCAGAGCTGTTCTGCCAAGGAAACTTCCCTCCGGGAGGGGAAATCATCACCATTGTCATCACCAACGATCCTCTCATCGAGAGGGGGTCAATCTCCATCAACATCTTCACCAGCACCATCTCATCTCAAACACTAGTTCATCTCTTGTATCCAATATTTCTATCCAAACCTCAGATTGGTACCTGTGGGTTGCTAGTAGTGTTGATTACTCTTTGTAGTTGACGCTAGTTGGTTTACTTGGGGGAAGGTCATATGTTCAGATCCATTATGCATATTAATACCCCTTTGATTATGAACATGAATATGCTTTGTGAGTAGTTACGTTTCTTCCCGAGGACATGGAAGAAGTCTTGGTATAAGTAGTCATGTGAATTTGGTATTCGTTTGATATTTTGATGAGATGTATGTTGTCATCCCTCTAGTGGTGTCATGCGAACGTTGACTACATAACACTTCACCATTGTTTGGGCCTAGAGGGAGGCATTGGGAAGTAATTAGATGATGGGTTGCTAGAGTGACAGAAGCTTAAACCCTAGTTTATGTGTTTCTTCGTAAGGGGCTGATTTGGATCCATATGTTTCATGCTATGGTTAGGTTTACCTTATACTTATGTTATAGTTGCGTATGCTTGCAATAGGGGTTAATCATAAGTGGGATGGTTGTCCAAGTAAGGACAGTACCCAAGCACCGGTCCACCCACATATCAAGTTATCAAAGTATCGAACGCGAATAATATGAACGTGATGAAAACTAGCTTGATGATAATTCCCATGTGTCCTCGGGAGCGCTTTCCTTCATATAAGAGTTTGTCCAGGCTTGTCCTTTGCTACAAAAAGGATTGGGCCATCTTGCTGCACTTTATTTACCCGCATTACTTGTTACTCGTTACAAATTACCTTATCACAAAACTATCTGTTACCGATAATTTTAGTGCTTGCAGAGAATACCTTACTGAAAACTGCTTATAATTTCCTTCTATTCCTCGTTGGGTTCGACACTCTTACTTATCGAAAAGGCTACGATAGATCCCCTACACTTGTGGGTCATCAAATAAATTCATTTAAAGATAATATCATGCAAACACTGCGTTGCTACAATGCGAGACCCCTCTAGGACATCTGCAAAATAGCGCTCGGGTGTGCGGTGCTCCTTGCCCTCCGGCGGCCCCTTGGTCAGCTCGACAGTGTCCATCTTCGCCCACCACATTTTGCAGTGGGTGAAGGCCATGCGCGCACCTTCAATGCAGGTCGATCGCTTGATGACGTCCAGCCGAGGACAGGCGTCCACCAGCCCCTTCACGATTCCGAAGTAGCTATCGGGTGTAGCTTCGGCTGGCCACAGCCAGATTATCAAATCCTCCATGGCCAGTTCAGCCACCCTATGCAGCTTCACCAGCTGTTTCAGCTGATCAGTGAAGGGCACGGAATGCTCTGGCGCAAGATACTGCGACCAGAACAATTTCTCCGTGGAGCTCCCTTCTTCGGCTCGGAAGAACTCCATGGCGTCAGACACACTGCGTGGTAGATCTGTGAAGGCTCCTGGAGAACTCCGAATCCAGGTTAGTAAGAAATACTTCTTCTTTATATATTTGCTTTGTATATTAAATGCCTTACCCGCCGTGATCTTCTTGGCCTCTTGGATCTCCTGGAGGGCACCCTGGGCTTCAACCCAGGCCGCTTCCGCGCTTTGAAGAGCCTTGGAGAGTTCGGTCTCTCGAGGCGAAACTTTGCCCTCCAGGGTCTTGTACTTCTTCACCGCGTCGTGGAGCTCTTGCTGGACCTTGTTCAGCCAGGCCTTCAGCTTCTTGCGAGTGGCCTGCTCCTTGATAGCTTTCCCCTTGACTTTGGCCAGGGCCTCTTTCAGGGCCGCGACCTCGGTCGTCACCCCTACACATATAATGACACTATGGTCAGTATACATCATTTACTCTTTCCGAATATATAGCGAGCCATTGCATACCTTGCTGGTCTTCCATCTGCTTCCATGCCTGGCCAAGCTCTTCTTCGGCCCGCTCTAGTTTCTGCTTTAGTACGGAGACTTCGGCAATATGAGAAGTCGCGGCCAGCAGCGACGCTTGCTTATTCACATCAAACACACTTGGTTAGTTTCCTGCAAAATTTAATTGATCATCTGTCTGATTTTTCTTTCCGAACACCGGACAGTGTCTCAGGGGCTACTATCTATGTGGAGATTTTCTCAGCTAAATGCCGCTTACCTCAAAACCTGTCAGCAGGCCGCTGTAGGCTTCGGTCAGTCCGCTCTTGACGGACTGAACCTTCTCAATCACCGTACCCATAAGGATACAGTGTTCTTCCACAATGGAAGCGCCTCGTAGCGCTTCCAATAGATTATCCGGCGCCTCTGGTTGGACAGAGGTCGCCGGTGGGATGGGCGTGCCTCCTTCTCTCGATGGAGGCCGCTTGTCAGACTCCGGGGCCGTATGGGTCTCCAGATCCATTCTCAGAGGGGGGCCGAATTGAGTACGGTCCCCATCGTCACTCTCCATGGGGGCTTGTTCCCCAATGTGTCTGGCGACCGAGGTATCATCCTCCGAAGCCGCCTTGACGGCCTCCCAAACTTCTCCCTGGCTGGGGAAGGTCCTTCGGGACAGCACCTCAATGTCTCCCTGGGCCTCGGGAGAGTAAGTGGCCGGTGGTGTCCCGCTGGCCATCTCCTTTGAGTCCAACGAGCCTTTTGATGAGGATCGATGGGAACTGTCGTGGGCCGGACTGCAATAGCATAATTAATCATGTCAATATGGCAAGGAGGAAAGCTTAGATTTATGGGCATATACGAGTCTTAGCACTTACGATGCGGCCCGAGGCTTAGTGTGGGGGCGTCGCTCCGGACTGGTGTCGACGTCCCATGCGGAGCTACCCGCGAGCGGGCCTTTCCCCTTCTTGGGCGCCTCCGCCTCCAGAATTGTGGAGGCCGCCCTTTTCTTCCCCCCCCATCAGGGGGAGAATCGCTCTCCTCCTCCTCCTCATCGTCGTCGTTTTTGGCGACGGAGGAACGGGTCTTGTCTTCGGACGTCGCACCCGAAGCACCCTTGCGGCGGTGGCCACTCCGGACTCCCTCGGCCTTCCTCGTGGCCTTCTTTGCCGGCGTCGTGTAGGGCGTCGAAACCAGCATCTTCGCTAAACGCGGAGTGACTGGTTCTTCAGGCAACGGAGCCGGACACTGGATCTTCTTCGCCCTCTCCATCCAGTCCGGAAGAAGCAATGATAATAATAGCTTAGATATCATCCTTGAAACAAGCAAGTAGGGGATGCATTAAAAATAACATACCTCGTTGGCGAGGTGGTTGATGTCGTGCCCACGGTCCAAATCTGTAGCCGGCAGTGTCTCGTTACCCTTGAAGAGCAGCTTACAGGCGTCTTCGTGAGTAGTTTCGAAGAGCCTCTTCAGGGTATGGTGCTTCTTCGGATTGAACTCCCATAGAGGGTGGCTTCGGCTTTGGCACGGGAGAATCCGGCGAACTAGCATCACCTATATTATATCGACAAGCTTGATGTCCTTGTCCACCATACTTTGAACACGCGTCTGCAGCGCTATAAGCTCATCTAGCGAACACCAGTTCAGGCTCTTATCGACCCAGGAGGTGAGTCGTGTTGGAACGCCAGAGTTAAATTCGGCAGCTGCAGCCCAGTTTGTGCTGCGGGGTTCTGTGATGTAGAATCATTGTTTCTGCCGTTCCTTGAAAGTCTCCACGAAAGTGCCTTTCGGCCAGGAGACATTGGTAAGCTTACTCACCATGGCTCCTCCGCACTCTGCATGCTTGCCATCCACCACCTTTGGCTTCATGTTGAAGACCTTGAGTCACAGCCTGAAGTGGGGTTGGATGCGGAGGAAGGCCTCACACACGACGATGAACGCCGAGATGTTGAGGAAGGAGTTTGGGGATAGATCATGGAAGTCTATCCCATAATAGTACATCAGCCCGCGGATGAAGGGGTGGAGTGCAAACCCTAGCCCGCAGAGGAAATGAGGGATGGATACCACTCTCTCGTTGGGCTTCGACGTGGGGACGACTTGCCCCTAGGCTGGAAGACGGTGGGCGATTTCCTTCACCATGTACCCGGCCGCCCGAAGCTCAGTAATGACTTTCTCCTTGACGGAGAAGACCATCCATTTTGCCTTGGCCTCTGGATCCGGACATGGCTGAGTGATAGCTTGAGTGGGAAGAAGATGAGAATTTAGGCGCTGGAGCTCAAGAGTGGAAGGGCAGAGGAAGAGAGAAGGCATGGGAGAAGAAAGGGGATTCTTCTCTCCTTATAAGGGCAGTGAATATTGAACACCTCCCCACTCGCCTTAAAATTCTCCTACTCCCAAGGGCTGTGTAAATGGCACGGTTGGGTTACCCACGCCCGTATTGATGAGAATCCCGCAATAAGGGGACAAGATTTCTACTTCGACAAGACATGCCAATGGCAACCGCGTCTCGAAACATGGAGCGCCAGACGAAAAACGGTTCAAAATTATGACCGAGCAGACGTAATGTCATGTTGTAAAAAGTTGTCAGCATATTGGACTTGTGGATTATTATATTCTCTCTGCGGCTGCATGTGGTTTGTGTGTTACAGGTCCGGACACGATAAATACGTCTGAAGACTATCTTGGAGTTCGGAAGGAGGAACCTGCCTTGCAATGCCGAAGATAGATCTACGCGTCGGATACCTTGTCATTGAAGCCAGGTTCAGGGGCTATTGAGGGAGTCCTGGACTAAGGGGTCCTCGGGCGTCCGGCCTGTTAGGCATGGCCCGGACTGATGGACTGTGAAGAACACGAAGACCGAAGACTGCACCCATGTCCGGATGGGACTCTCGTTAGCGTGGAAGGCAAGCTTGGCAATCAAATATGTAGATTCATTTCTTTGTAACCGACCTTGTGTAACCATAGATCCTTCTGGTGTCTATATAAACCGGAGGACTTAGTCCGGATGAGAGATTCATTATCATGGCCATACAAGCTAGGCCTCTAGGTTTTAGCCATTACGATCTCATGGTAGATCAACTCTTGTAATACTCATATTCATCAATATCAATCAAGCAGGACGTAGGGTATTACCTCCATAGAGAGGGCCCGAACCTGGGTAAACATCGTGTCCCTTGTCTCCTGTAACCATCAACCTTAGACACACAGTTCGGGACCCCCTACCCGAGATCCGCCGGTTTTGACACCGACACCAGGGTCCCTGGCGTCTGGTCCCTGACCTCCGCAAAACTTCCTTTTGCACCGACCAAAAGCCCTATGGGCCTTGCCCCTTCGCCCAACCATATCATCCTATATATCAACCTTTTCCTTTGGACCATTCCGGAGCTCCTCATCATGTCTGTCATCTCATCTGGGACTCCAAACAACATTCAGTTAGCAACATACATAACTCATATAATACTATATTGTCAATGAACGTTAAGCGTGCGTACCCTACGGGTTCAAGAATGATGTAGACATGACCGAGACGCTTCTCCGGTCAATAACCAATAGCAGAACCTGGATTCCCAGATTAGTTCCTACATATTCTACGAAGATCTTTATCGGTCGAACCTTTATGACAACATACATAGTTCCCTTTGTCTGTTGGTAAGTGACTTGCCTGAGATTCGATCATCAGTCTCTCTATACCTACTTCAATCTCGTTACCGGAAAGTCTCTTTTACTCGTTCTGTAATACATCATCTTGTAACTAACTCCTTACTTACTTTGCTTGCAAGCTTCTTGTGATGTTGAATTACTGAGAAGGCCTAGAGATACCGCGCTGTCATATGGAGTGACAAATCCCAATCTCGATTCATGCCAACTCAACAGACACCTTAGAAGATACCTGTAGAGCACCTTTATGATCACCCAGTTATGTTGTGACATTTGATAATACACAAGGTATTCCTCTGGTATCAGGGAGTTTCATGATCTCATTGTCGAAGGAATATGTATTTGACATTAAAAATGTAGTAGCAATAAACTGAACGGTCATATGCTAAGCTAACAGGTGGGTCTTGTCCATTGATACATCTCCATTGTATCTATAATTTTTTATTGTTTCATGCCAATATTATAGAACTTCCACATATTTTTGGCAACATTTTATATGATTTATTGGACTAACCTAATGATCCAGTGCCCAGTGCCAGTTTCTGTTTCTTGCATGTTTTTGTTTCGCAGAATATCCATATCAAACAAAGTGGAAAAGCGATAAAAATCTACGAAGAATTATTTTGTAATAATTGTCATTTTTAGGAGGTGGAATCATCGTAAACGGGGGCTCACAGCCACCATAAGACACCTGGGCGGGCCAGGCAGCCCAGGCGTGTGGTGGTGGGTTGTACCCACCTCATAAGTCGGTTGGAGCTCTACTTCGGGCGTAAGGAAGCTTATATCCAGAAAAAACATCATGTTAAAATCTCAGCGCAATCCGAGTTAGGGATCTCCAGGAATATAAGAAACGGTTTTCGGCCAAAAAATAGGAACGCAAAACAGAAGACAACAGAGAGGAAGGTCCAATCTCAAAGGGGCTCTCGCCCTTCCGCCGCCATGGAGGCCATGGACCAGAGGGGGAACCCTCCTCCCACTTAGGGGGGAGGCCAAGGAAGAGGAAGAAGGGGGGCTCTCTCCCTCTCTCTCCCGGTGGCGCCGGAACACCGCCCGGGCAATCATCGTGTGACGGTGATCTACACCAACAACTCTGTCATCTTCACCAACAACTCCATCACCTTCTCCCATCTATATTCAGCGTTCCACTCCCCCGCAACCCACTGTACCCTCTACTTGAACATGGTGCTTTATGCTTCATATTATTATCCAATGATGTGTTGCCATCCTATGATGTTTGAGTAAATCTATTTTTCCTATGGGTTAATGGTTATCTTGGTTGGTATGAGTGTATATGTTATTATGGTGTTGTCCTACGGTGCCCTCCGTATTGCGCAAACGTGATGGATACCCGCTGTAGGGTGTTGCAATATGTTCACAATTCGCTTATGGTGGGTGACGTGAGTGACAGAAGCACATACCTGAGTAAGGGGGTTGTTGCGTATGGGAGTAAAGAGGACTTGATACTTAATGCTATGGTTAGGTTTTACCTTAATGATCTTTGGTAGTTGCAGATGCTTGCTACATTTCAAATCCTAAGTGCATATGAACCAAGTAGAGAAAGTATGTTAGCTCATGCCTCTCCCTCATATAAAATTGCAAGAATGATTACCGGTCTAGTTATCGAATGCCTAGGGACAATTCCGCAAATCCTATCACCACTTTTCCAAACTCCCTTTATTAAATTGTACTTTTATTAAAACAACACCGAACTTTTATTTTATCATTCTTTATTATCTTGTAAACCTATCCCGTTATACCTACAAAGTACTTATAGTTAAATTCCTGTTCCAGGTAAACCAAACATTAAGTGTGCGTAGAGTTGTATTGGTGGTCGATAGAACTTGAGGGAATATTTGTTCTACCTTTAGCTCCTCGTTGGGTTCGACACCCTTATTTATCGAAGAAGGCTACAAACGATCCCCTATACTTGTGGGTTATCAAGACCTTTTTCTAGCGCCGTTACCGGAGAGCAATAGCGTGGGTGAATATTCTCGTGTGTGCTTGTTTGCTTTATCACTAAGTAGTTTTTTATTTTTTTTGTTGTAAGTTGTTCTCTATCTTTAGTTATAGATATGGAGCATGAAATACCAAAAAATATAGTTTTACTTGATACTCATGGAGATGGGGAACCTCCTAAAACTCTCGATGCTCGTTATGTGAAAAATATTAAACACTACTTTGATAATCCTGAGAAAACCCCATTCAACATGATAATGGGAGACACGTTGGATCAACGTGAATACTTTAGGGAGTATTTCTTGAAACAAAAAGGGAAACTGTTATGGGACAAAATTGATATGTTGCATTGGTATGCTTGGAATTTATGCCAGAGATATGATTATACTTGTTTCTCTAGGACGAAGGATCCACACCTTCCCTTTTCATATAAGTTTAATGATAATGAAACCTTAGTTTCTTATCCTAATGTTAGATATGTATACTATAATGTGGAATGAATAGGATAATTTGTTGAATCTTTGTTTGAAAAGTATGAATATTTTGATGATTCAGTTCATAGACTTGAAAAAATTTCTATACTTAAATATTGCTATGAGAATTATGAATATAATTTCGATATTGATGAGTTTATTGAAAAATTCTCCACTGTCCAAGAAGAGACTAATATTTTGCAGGAGTCTATGGAAGAAGAATTGATGAAACTGTGAGCTCATTGGGTGAAAAGATGATAAGGAGAGCGAAGAACAAAAGGAGGAAGAGCGGATTAGCTACCTGTGCCCACCTTCTAATGAGAATAACCCTTCAACTCATATATTATTTAATTTCCCTTCATGCTTACTGAAGGATGAATGCTATGATAATTGTTATGGTCCCCTTGATTCATTTGAAATATCCCTTTTTGCTGAACTTGATGATTTCTATGCTTGTGGCCATGATGCCAATATGAATTATGCTTATGGATATGAACTTGCTATAGTTCCTTATATTAAAAACAAAATTGTTACTATTGCACCCACACATGATAGTCCTATTATCGTTTTGAATTCTCCAAGCTACACTATATCGGAGAAGTTTGCATTTATTAAGGATTACATTAATGGGTTGTCTTTTACCGTTACACATGATGATTTTGATGAATATAATATGCATGTGCTTGCTGCACCTACTTGCAATTATTATGAGAGAGGAACTACATTTCCGCATCTCTATGTTTCCAACATGATAGAAGTGCAAGAAACTGCTTATCTTATGTATTGGCCTTTACTTGATGTGCATGAATTGTTCTTTAATGACATGCTGATACATAGGAAGAGAGTTAGATTTCGTCATTGCATGATACATGTTGATTTGTGCTCACTACTAAATTATAAATCATTGCTAATTAAAATTGGCTTTGATATACCTTGGGATCCGGGTGGATCAATTAGTTGAGCACTTTGTGCCTAGCTTAATGGCTTTAAAGAAAGTGTTGCGAGGGAGACAACCCGAAAGTTTTAGATAGGCATTTATTTCTGTTGAGTGCTTTTATAAAGTTATAAAACAAAAAATATAGAGGGGAACCTAAAAACTTTTTCCAAATGAGAAGCGATTGATAGGTGATGCATTGGAGAAGTGAGGGTCGACCTTGAACACTTGTGTTCATGCTCATGGAAACAACGTAGAATTTTTCAAGAAGGTTCTCGAAAAAATAATTATCCCCTTGTACCAATCCATTGTATTATGAAAATATTGTGCCAAGATTTTCCTTTAGGATGATTAGGTTTCTTGTTGGTATGTGCGGTGTAAAAACAGAAACTTTGGCTGTAGTGTGTGATTTTACATTTTTTACTGGAATGTCAAAAGTATCTAAATTTTTTACACAGTACTTCTACCCAAATTTTTATTTTTTCCTAATATTTCAAAATTTTTGGTGTTACATAAGTATGATTTATGTTCAGATTACTATAGACTGTCCTGTTTAAGACATATTCAATTTTTGATGCATTGTTTTTCTTGTTTTGATAAAACTGTCGATTCTATCTGTGGTATAAGCCATGGAGAAGTTATAATACAATAGCTACAATGCAAAAACGAAATATGAATGGGTTTGCAATAGTTCTTAAAGTAGTGATTTGCATTATTATACTAACGGGTCTTACCGAGTTTTCTGTTGAGTTTTGTGTGGATGAAGTGTTCAAAGATCGAGGAGGTCTCGATATGAGGAGATGGAGGAGAGGCAAAAGTTCAAGCTTGGGGATGCCCAAGGCACCCCCAAGTAAATATCCAAGGAGGCTCAAGCGTCTAAGCTTGGGGATTCCCTAGAAGGCATCCCATCTTTCTTCAAGAAGTATCGGTATGTTTCGGTTTTTGTTTCCTTCATGTGATATGCGTAAATCTTGGCGTATTTTTGTGTTTATCTTTCATTTTTATTTTACTCATTGCACATCACTTATATATTTTTATTATGGATTTATAGAATGCTTCATGTACTTCACTTATATCATTTGAAGTTTGGATTGCCTCTTTCTCTTCAAATATAAAAAACCATTATTTATAGAATGCTCTTTTGCTTCACTTATAGTTATTAGAGCATGGTATTTCGTAGAAAGAATTAAACTCTCATGCTTCACTTATATCTATTTAGAGAGTCAACAAGAATTGTTCAAATGCATGGTTGATACGTCTCTAATGTATCTACTTTTCCAAACACGTTTGCCCTTGTTTTGGACTCTAACTTGCATGATTTGAATGGAACTAACCCGGACTAATACTGTTTTCAGCAGAATTGCCATGGTGTTATTTTTGTGCAGAAATAAAAGTTCTTGGAATGACCTGAAAATCAACAAAGACTATTTTTGGAATATATAAAAATATGGGCGAAAGAATCAAGGCCAGGAGGCCCACACCCTGTCCACGATGGTGGGGGCACGCCTACACCCCCTGGGCATGCCCCCTGCCTCATGGGCCCCCTGGTGCTCCTCCAACCTCATCTCCAACTCTATATATTCGTGTTCGGGGAGAAAAAAATCAGAGAGAAGGATTCATCGTGATTTACGATACGGAGCCACCGCCAAGCCCTAAACTCTCTCGGGAGGGTAGGACAAAAGTAGCAATGCAAGTTCTTTTCCATAAGCACGTATGACTATATTCGGAATACATGCCTACATTACATTGATGAACTGGAGCTAGTTCTGTGTCACCCTATGTTATGACTATTACATGAGGAATTGCATCCGATATAATCATCCATCACTGATCCATTTCCTACAAGTTTTTCATATATTGTTCTTCGCTTATTTACTTTTTCGTTGCTACTTTTACAATCACTATAAAACCAAAAATATTACTTTTGCTACCGTTACCACTACTTTCATATTACTTTGCTACTAAATACTTTGCTGCAGATATTAAGTTTCCACGTGTGGTTGAATTGACAACTCAGCTGCTAATACTTGAGAATATTCTTTGGCTCCCCTTGTGTCGAATCAATAAATTTGGGTTGAATAATCTACCCTCGAAAACTGTTGTGATCCCCTATACTTGTGGGTTATCAATGGTTAGTCATAAAATGCTACAATAGTTTTGCAATATAGAGATGGAATATGTTGGAGGTACTAGTGGATGATCATGTTAATGCTATGGTTGAGTTTTACCTTGATGAACATTAGTTGCTACGAATGCTTGCTAATAGTTCCAATCATAAGTGCATAGAATTCCAAGTAAGGGACGACATGCTAGCAGTGGCCTCTCCAACATAAAACCTTGCTACCGGTCTAGTAACGTAGTCAATTCCTAAGGGACAATTCCGCAAATCCTACCACCACAAATCCACACTCGTTCTACTAAGTTAATTGTTTCTTTATCTAAACAGCACCTAACATTTATTTTTATGTTATTAATTATCTAGCAAACTTATCCCATCATATCTACAAAGTACTTCTAGTTTTATTCTTGTTCTAGGTAGAGCAAACGTTAAGTGTGCGTAGAGTTGTATCGGTGGTCGATAGAACTTGAGGGAATATTTGTTATACCTTTAGCTCCTCTTTGGGTTCGACACTTATTTATCAAAAAAGGCTACAAACGATCCACTATACTTGCGGGTTATCAAAATACTATTGCAAGGAATCATGTTTTCATATCCAATAATCTTCATGATAGTTTTTATTATCCCTCTTGAATATCTATCACTTTGGGAATAAGTTCATATATTACCGTTTCTTATAGCAGGCTCTCAAACAATTTTAAATGAAGAACAAGAGCACAAATATTTCTTCAAAATTTTCATCTCTCAAAATAATATAAGTGAAGCATGAGAGGATATTTCTTTAGAACTCTACTAACTCTCAAAATAATCTAAGTGAAGCATGAGAGTATATATCTTCAAAATTAAAGCACCATCGTGCTCAATAAGATATAAGTGAAGCAGTAGAGCAATTCCATAGCTCAAAAAATTAAGTGAAGCACATAGAGCAATTCTAACAAATTATAGCACCATTATGGCTTTCTCAATTAGGTGTTTCCAGCAAGGATGATTGTGACAAACTAAAAAGCAAAACAAGCAAAGACTCATGCAATACAAGATGCTCCAAGTAAAACTCATGATATGTGACGAATAAAAATATAGCTCCAAGTAAAATTACTGATGGTCATTAGAAGAAAGAGGGGATGCATTCTGGGGCATCCCCAAGCTTAGTTGCTTGGTTCTCCTTGAATATTACCTTGGAGTGCCATGGGCATCTCCAAGCTTAGGCTCTTTTCACTCATTATTCCTACATCCATCGTGATCTCACCCAAAACATGAAAACTTCAGTTACACAAAATTTAACAAAAACCTTTGTGACATCCGTTAATATAATAAAGCCAATCACCACACAAAGTGTTATTGCAAACCCATTCATATTTTATTATTGCATTATACCTACTGTATTCTAACTTTACCATGTCTTATACCCCTGATATAATCCATAGATTCATGAAAATAAGCACACAATGCAACGAAAACAGAATAGTCTGTAGTAATCTGGACATTGACCATAATTCCATAACTCCATAAATTTTGAAAATTTAGTAAAATGTAGCCAATTTGTGTATCAATCATGTGTAAAAAATTCAGAATTTTTCGTCACTCCAGTGATGTTTAAAAGTTCTGCTACTGGACGTAAATGTTTGTATTTTTCAATAGGATGAAATCAACTATCACCCAAATCATCCCGAAGGCATTAATTGGCACAAAAACTAATAAAAAAATCATAACATAAGTATAATTGCATATTTATTGAGGAATAGAAAGAAAATCAAAAAAATCAAATATAACTATTTGATTGCCTCCCAACAAGCGCTATCGTTTTACGCCCGTAGCTAGGCATAATGCATAGATTTCAAGTATTGTCTTATTTAGTTTTTGATCCATAGGTTGCCCTCCTGATTTATTCATATGTTGGCTTAATTCTAGTCCTAGGGAAGTGCTCCATACCCTTTCTCAATGCAAACTGAAATTTAATATTCTCTTCCTTCATATCAATCACGGCACCTATAGTTCGTAAAAACTGTCTACCAAGTATGATGGGACAAGACGGATTGCAATCAATATCAAGAACAATAAAATCTATAGGCACATAGTTCCTATTTGCAAGAATAAAAACATCATTATTCTTCCCAAAGTCTTTTTAAAAGTAGAATCCGCCAAGTGCAAATTAAGAGAACACTCCTCAATATTGGTAAAACCAAGCACATCACAAAGAGATTTCGGGATTGTGGAAACACTAGCACCCAAATCACAGAAAGCATCGCCCTAGTAATTTTTAATCTTCACATTAATGGTGGGTACCCATTCATCATATAATGGTCTAGGAATTGAAATCTCTAGTTCCATCTTTTCTTCTAAAGCTTTCATCATCGCTTCTACAATTTGTCTAGTAAAAACTTTATTTTGTTCATAGGCATTGGGTGAATTTATCATGGATTTTAATAAAGAAATACATTCAATCAAACTATCATAATTAAAGTCTTTGTAATCCAATAGAGTCGGCACATCACTGGTTAAAGTTTTTACCTCTCCAAACCCACTTTTATCAATTTTTTCAACCAGATTTTCACTCTCCGAATTACGAGGGCGCCTTCTACCTAAAGTTGACTCTTCTTCAGTCCTCTTATCATCAATTTTAACATTACTAAACAAGGAATCTATAGAGAAACACCAATCATCTTAACATCTTCATCATTACTATTAAAGCAATCGGGCGAAAACGCTCTTTCGAAAAATTCCCTTTTAGCTCTAAGCATAGCGGTTCTTTTCTTACTTTCATCCATAGAAACATATACAGTAATTGATTCATTAATATCAACCTTGGGTGGAAAAATTTTGATCTTGAGATTTTCCACATCATGTGTAATTCTATCAATGTTCCTAGACAAATTATCAAGTTTACTCAATTTTTCTTCTATCATAGTATTGAAAAGTTTTGGAGCATTGATAAATTATTTAATAGTATTACTTTCAAGATCAGTGGGCATCCTATTATTCTTATTAGAAGAATTACCATAGGAATTGCCATAATTATTAGAGGAATTTCCAGGAAAAGTCCTTGGTTTAAAATTACCTCTATAAGCATTGTTATTAAAATTGTTTTGCGAGAGAAAATTCAAATCTACGGGATCACTATTTTTATCAATCAAAGTATACAAGGTCACATCGTTAAGATCAAAAGGACCTTTTTTACTAGCAACCAATTTCATAAGACCATCAACTTTTTCACTCAAAGTACTAATTTCTTCAAAATAATTGATCTTTTTACTAGTAGGAGCTCTTTCAGTATGCCATTGTGAATAATTAGCCATAATATTATGAAGGAATTTGGTGGCTTCACCCAAAGTAATTTCCATAAAAGTACCACCTGCGGAAGAATCTACAAGATTTCTACAAACAAAAATTCAATCCCGCATAAAAATTTTGTATGATTGTCCACAAATTTAAACCATGAGTAGGGCAATTTCTTATCATCAACTTCATCCTTTCCCAACATTGGGCAACACGTTCATGCTCAAGTTGCTTAAAAATCATGATTTGATTTCTAAGGGAAATAATTTTCATGGGAGGAAAATACTTAGTGATGAAAGCATCATTGCACTTAACCCAAGAATCAATACTATTTCGTGGCCATGATGAAACCAAATTTTTGCCAAATCCCGCAAAGAAAAGGGAAACAATTTTAATTTCACAATATCATTGTCCACATCTTTTTTATTTTGGATATCACACAATTCTACAGAAGTGTTTATATGGGACGCAACATCCTCATTAGGATTACCGGAAAATTTCTCTTTCATAACAAGATTCAACAAAGCAGCATTAATATCATAAGACTACGCCCTAGCAGTGGGGGGAGAAATCATAGTACTAATAAAATATTTATTATTAGTATTGGAAAAATCACACAATTTGGTATTTTCTTGAAACATCGTGATTATACAAAGAAGAACACAAGCAAAAAAAATCAGAAGAGAAAAAGGCAAATGAAAAATATTTTTGTATTTTTGCAAAAACGTTTTAGAAGTGGGGAAGATGGAAATGAGAGAAAAATGCCAAGTAAAGTCAATTTCAAGGAGATGAGAGTTTGTGCGTAGGACCCTGATAGATGTTGATGATGTCTCCTCGGCAACGGCGCCAGAAATTCTTCATGATTGCTTGTATCTGCGTTGGTAACTCCCCGAAGAGGAGAGGATGATGCAACACAACAATGGTATGTATTTCCCCTAGTTATAAAACCAAGGTTATCAATCCAGTAGTAGAACCAAGAAACACTATGTAAACACACCTGCATAGAAACAACAAAAACTTGCAACCCAATGCGTAAGAGGGGTTCTCAATCCCTCCTCGGTATTGAGATAGATTAAATTGTATGAGATTTGATAAATAGATCTAACTAAAACACAAAATAAATAAATAAATAAATAAATAAAAAGTGCGTCACGGTATTTTTGGTTTTAATATGATTGGAAATAGACCCGGGGGGCATAGATTTCACTAGAGGCTTCTCTCGAGAAAATAGCATACAGTGCGTATACAAATTACTGTTGGGCAATTGACAGAAAAGCAAATAATTATGACGATATCAAAGGCAATGATCATGTCCACATGGCATCACGTCCAATATTAGTAGACCGACTGCTGCCTGCATCAACTACTATTACACCACACATCGACCGCTATCCAGCATGCATCTAGTGTATTAAGTTCAAGGAAAACGGAGTAATGCAATAAGAACTATGACATGATGTAGATAAGATCTATTCCTGTAGGAATAGACCCAATCTTCTTATCCTTAATAGCAATGACACATGCGGGTCATGTCTCTTTCTATCACCGAGATTGAGCACCGCAAGATCGAACCCATCACAAAGCACCTCTTCCCATGGCAAGAAAAATCAATCTAGTTGGCCAAACCAAACCAAACTTTCAGAGAAGAAATATGAGGCTATAAAGATCATGCATAAAAGAGTTCTGAAAAGACTCAAATAATATTCATTGATAGATCCGATCATAAACTCACAATTCATCAGATCCTAACAAACACACCACAAAAAGTCATTACATCAAATAGATCTCCAAGAACATCGAGGAGAACATTGTATTGAAGATAAAAAAGAGAGAAGAAGCCATCTAGCTACTACCTACGGACACGTAGGTCTGTGGTAAACTACTCACGAATCATCGGAGGGGCAACAAGGATGATGATGAACCCCTGCATGAATGTTGCCTCCTCTGGCAGAGTGCCAGAAAAGGCCTCTAGATTGGATCTCGTGGTTATGGAACTTGTGGCAGCTGGAAAAGTATTTCATTGAATCCCCTAGGGTTTTTGGGATTTGAGAGTATTTATAGAGGTGGATGGTGGTGGAGAAGATTCCCGTGGTGCCCACTACCCACCAGGGTGGGCCTGGGCCTTCTGGCATGCCTTGGTGCCTACTGGGCCCCACGGGCCTCCTCCCATGCACTTCTTTGGCTCCTTGGTTGTTTTCTGTACAAAAAAATTCTCCAAAAATTTCATGGAATTTGGACTTAGTTTGGTATTGATTTGATATTCTACAAAGTAAAAAGAAGCAAAAAAGAGCAACTGGTACTGGGCACTATGTCAATAGGTTAGTCCCAAAAAATGATGTAAAGTTACTAGTAAATGAGTAATAAACATCCAAGATTGATACTTTAATAGAATGGAACAATAAAAAATTGTAGATACGTTGGAGACGTATCACCGATCTGCCTCTTGCTGGCGAACGCACGCGAACGATCTTTTCATTTCGTTGGGCGCCCACCGGAGCTCCTCGTCGGTGGCACGCTAGAGCTTATCGACCAACCTCCACGCAGCGATGAGGCACCTAGCGCCTTTGGCCTTCCTGGCGAAGTACTGACCATATTCGTTAACCTCCTCGCGTGTTGACGCACCCGCCGCCAAAGCTCCACTGCCTCCTTTTTTAGGCGGCCTCACGGGCTTCACAGGCAGCCTGGTACCTGGATTCCTCCTCCGCCATCTCCTTCTTGAACGCCACTTGCCTGCTTTCTCAGCCGGCGGCAGTGACTTCCATAGACAAAGATTGTGCTGGCCCCAAAACCACTCCAAAGTTGAGGGGTCCGGCGCAACCTCGTCCGGCGGCATGTCGAGGGCCTCCTCGTCACTACTCTGCGACTGAACGTCCTCGGGAGCGGTGCGTCCTCGTCGGCGCGTGGGCAAATCGGCGACGACATGGTAATGTTTTTTGAGAAAGAGGGGGGCGAGCGAGGAAAGGATGTAGTTGAGAATGCAGGTAAGACGGCATGAGCAAGGTCGGTCGCCAGAATTTATGAGTATTGTAGCTTGAATAGCACACGATTCCCACAGCAAATGATGTGTGTGAAATTAATCGTTGATAGTTTCCAATACAGAACAATGTTTCATTAGTTACCCGCACCACTCACCTTCCAAACCTCGAGGCACAAAATAGAGCGCCAATCGTGTCAGACCTGGTTGTCTTGCCAGATATTTACATTTTCTTTCCGCATGTAAGGCACAAATACTTATTTTGTGTTACCATGCTATTATTGTCTAATGTAATGTAATGCATAAATCATTTTTCCAACCCATGATGGTTTTTTGTTGCATGTACATGTGATTCAATTTGAATTACAACCATTAAATGGCTAGAAAATCACTTAACTATCTTAAAAAGGTCAAATGCCCCCTGAAAATTTCCAAATTTTAACATGACAATTGTATTAGTGCATGTTAACGGTAGAAAAAGTTTCGAGGCCATACGAGGAAGCTACCACTGGTTCATCATCAAACATGCATTGTTCCCTCTCGGAACCACAAGCCTTCTCATGCGATGCTCCATTTTGTGAGGGGTGTGTGTCCAAACTTTCATCGAACATACCATTTTTTACCACGACATCATGGTGCCATGCCATTAAATCAAGCAAGGTTCCATATATCTCTGATCTTTTTGAATTTTTGGGAATTTAAAAGCCATGGCACTCGATGTTTTTGTCCAAGCCGTGACACCAATATGTTTGTAAATTCCTTCCAATTTACTGCAGAGGGCATTAACTCGCACATGAGGACACAAATATGATTTTCCAAACCATTATGGTTAGTTGTTGCATGTACATGTAGTTCAAATTTGAATTACAGTCATTAAATGGCTAGAAAATCACTTAAATGTCTTAAAAAGGTGAAATGCCCCCTAAAAATTTCCAAATTTTAACATGACAGTTGTATTAGTTCATGTTAACGGTAGAAATTTTTTTGTGGCCATACGAGGAAGCTACCACACGTTCGTCATCAAACATGCATTGTTCCCTCTTGGAACCACGAGCCTTCTCGCGAGTTGCTCCGATTTGTGAGGGGTGTGTGTCCAAACTTTCATCGAAGATGCCAATTTTTTCACCACGACATCTTGGTGCCATGCCATTAAATCAAGCAAGGTTCCATGTTTTCTCTTCATTTTTGAATTTTTAGTAATTTAAAGTCCATGGCACTCCATGTTCCTATCCAAGCCATCACATTGATATGTTTTAGGATTCCTTCTAATTTACTGCACAGGGCATTAACTCGCACACAAGGACACAAATATGATTTTCCAAACCATTATGGATAGCTGTTGTATGTACATGTAGTTCAAATTTTAATTATGGTCATTAAATGGCTAGAAAATCACATAAATATCTTTAAAAGGTCAAACGACCCTTGAAATTTTCCAAATTTTAACATGACAGTTGTATTAGTGCATGTTAATGGTAGAAAAAGCTTCAAGGCCATAAGAGGAAGCTACCTCCGATTCTTCAGCAAACATGCATTCGAATCTTCAAGTGAGATGCTTTGGTTTGTGAGGGGGTGTGTCCAAACTTTCGTCAAACTTGCCATTTTGTTTTCCAGAACATCTTGGTGCCATGCCATTATGTGAAGCAAGGTTTCTTGTATTTCTGATCATTTTTTAATTTTTTGGAATTTAAGAGCCATGGTACTCAGTATTTGTGTCCAAGCCGTGACACCAATATGTTTATAAATTCCATCCAATTTACTGCATATTGAATTAACTTGCACACGAGTACACAAATATGATTTTCCACCCCATGATGGTTTGTTATTGCATGTACATGTAGTTCAAATTAGAATTACAGCCATTAAATGGCTAGAAACTCACTTAAGGTCTTAAAAAGGTCAAATGAGCCCTTGCAATTTCCAAATTTTAACATGACAGTTGTATTAGTGCATGTTAACGGTACAAAATTTTCTTGTACATTTAAGACACGATCCGTTTCCACTATACTCCAAATTCGTATTTCACAGCTAATACAAAAAATCAACTACAACACACACAGTTCGTTATAGGAACCGTTTGTAATGAAAATCAATGGGTCTATTTATGTCTTCCTCCATAAGCTTCACCAACTTCGTCTGCTCAAGTGTCAGCCACCACCGAATCCATGAATCCATAATCCCCATTCCTCAACCACTTCTTGTAAAGAATGACATCGTGGAGATGCTTCATGAGGGCATGTACGGTCTACGTGTCCTCCTTGAGTGCCGCTGCCTCCGCCAAGAGCGCCACCGCATTCGCCGCATCTGCAGTCGAGATGACTGCGGCAGCTGCTGCGATGGTGGCTGCAAATGCCGAGAGTGCTCAAGCAGTCGTCCCTGCCGCCGATGTCACCCTGGCATGGATCGAGGACGCCCATGCCAAGATATTCCAGGCCTCCTTGGAATCCAGCATGCACCTCATGTCTGAAAAGGCGACGGAGGCCATGGAGCACCTGCTTCCTCATGAGATCACCCAGCGGAAGCGGGAGATGCAGGAGGCGGTGGAGATCGAGGAGCGCCTGAAGGAGAGTTGTGTGTGGCTGAGGAGGTAGAGAAGAGCATGTCCATTGAAGAATCGGCAGTGGAGTACCAAGGCGAGCTTTAGCGCAGCCACTACTACAAGTACTACAACCTTGATGGTGGCGCCGAGGACGAAGACGAGGAGGACAACACGGTCAACTTCAGCCCGGGGGACGTGGAGTCCACCAGCTGCGGCATGTCGCCAGGACAAGTCATCATTTCTCATCTTTCACCGGCGAGGCATAGGGTGGCGTGTCGATAGCTCGGTTAAAATTATGTGTACTTAGCCTTTGTTTATAACACTGATCTTCTGTTAGAGCAATGTTTAGGTCAACTGGCTCTGCTTAATAACTAAAATCGCCCAATTCAGTCAGTGTGGTATGTGTGCTGTAGGCTCTTTTGTGTATCCAAATTAGCAAGCGATGTTAAATTATGCAATGACAAGGATGAGCACCGCAACTAGGGAAATTTCGACCAATATTTGAGCTCAAACTCATCGCATGCATGTCAAGTAGAAGAATTGTTTGCGGTGCACACATTTGTTCAAAGTGAATGGTGTCCGGTGGCACTGCGCGCAAAGTTTCCCTCCACCTTTCGAAAAAAAATTCCTACCGCCGATATATCTAACTCTTCCCCCATCCCCACCCCCTTTTCTCCTCAACCCCAAGTCACATTTCCCCTGTTTCCTCCTTCCTTCCTAAGTTATAGCTGCTTCCTCGCTCTCGTCGTCTCGCATCCGACCATCGCCTTCGCCATTGTCTTCTTCAGTGCCCTCTCCAACGGTTCCTCCTACAATGATGACTCTTTCACTAGCTGGGTGTGCCTCTCTCCTCTCTCTCGGGTTGTGATTTGGAATAAAGGATTTTAACCCGGCGGCCGATTTGAGTCATTTCTTCCTCTTTTAGCTCCCTAGGACCATCACTTGCAACGAGTGAAGCGGGGTGGCTGAAGATCTGCCTGCTTGTTGTCACTTTGCTCCACAAAGGCTAAGTATGCAAACAATTGTATTCCCTAAGAAAACTATTTGCACCCCTTCAGCAGTTTGTGTAGCCAACTTTGCTCCACACATCCGAGCAGCAAGCAGTAAAATACTAAAACTTTATGGCACGAAGGAATTGGGCATCAGGGCAACTAGGTTCTCAGAAGTCTGGTCCCCTGAATTTTTCCTCTGCCGTCAGCTCGGTAGTGCAGGGCACCGGTGCCAAATGTAGCACCAGTTGTTTTGACACCGGTTTTGGAATACATAGTGGACGACCTTAGTGCTATTAGTTCTATGTTACTAAATGTGTGCATGTACACACCTATTAGTATCAATTTGATGTCATACAAACACTGTCGCTATGTTGTTGCGGTTATATTTAGCTTCCTCATAAAATGTTAAATTTGTTTTTTATAGTACATGACTGAGAAGTTGTAGCGTTCTTGTAGTTAATTATAGCTGTGATGTTTCTGAATTTGATTGTTGTCTCAGTAGAAATTAATTCATTTGTGCATTGATCTTTTTGAGAAGATATATCATAATTAAGGTGTTTCTTCGTCTTTTCAAAATATGTATGTCGTGATTTTCTATGTTGCTAGAAACCAGTTTTTCCTACAATTGTTACTGATTTGGTTTTAGATATTATAGGATGAACAGAAGTGTTCTTACCTGGAGTGGTTTGATCAAGAGTGGCCACAATCTTTGAAGATGTGCCTAGCAAAGCTCTAGAGAATGTATGAGGAAGGGAACATAGATATGCTTAGAGAAAGTGTTGTCACACTGAAGAATATTTCAAGATACACGAAAAAAGAGGAATATGGAGAATGAGCTCAGATATTTTTGAATTAGACTTTGCTAAGATGGTTTTGGCGAAGGAGGGGGCACTTTCCCAGTTGGTCAGTGCAAAACATGTTCTTACCAAACTGAAAGTAGAGGTGGATTAACTATAGTCATTACCAAACATAGTCGATTAAGGAAATGACTATATTGTTCTAGTATTGTGCTTATGAAGGTGAACTAGCTATATGTTGTACTGTACTGTTTTCACATAGCTATCAGACATTGATGTTAAAATATATTTATGCGCCTGATATGAAATTGGAAAACAATTGTTCGATATGAAATGTGAATTTACTTAATATAGAATTATTAACAGTAAAGTAATAAACCAAATAAATGGGTCATGGAACTTTACAACCATTTCTAGCAGTAAAAGCGTATGTGATGGATAGCTCAATGTCATATAGTTTTCTTCATCGAATCATGTGTGATACACTTGAATAAAGCAAATGGTTAACTTATACGTCTTCGTCGTATCTACTTTTCCAAACACTTTTGCCCTTGTTTTGGTCTCTAACTTGCATGATTTGAATGGACCTAACCCGGACTGACGCTGTTTTCAACAGAATTGCCATGGTGTTATTTTTTTGCAGAAATAAAAGTTCTCGGAATGACATGAAAATCAACAAACATTATTTTTGGAATATATAAAAAAATACTGGAAGAAGAATCCATGACAGGGGGCCCACACCCTGTCCACGAGGGTGGGGGGCACGCCTCCCCCTTGGGCGCGCCCCCTAACGCTCCACCGACCTCAACTCCAACTCCATATATTCGTGTTCAGGGAGAAAAAAATCAGGGAGAAGGATTCATCGCTTTTTACGATACGAAGCCGCCGCCAAGCCCTAAACTCTCTCGGGAGGGCTGATCTGGAGTCCATCCAGGGCTCCGGAGAGGGGAATATGTCGCCATCGTCATCACCAACCTTCCTCCATCACCAATTTCATGATTCTCACCGCCCTGCGTGAGTAATTCTCACCAACCTTCCTCCATCACCAATTTCATGTAATCAAGTTAGTTTTGTTAAGGTTTGATCCCTAGTATCCACTATGTTCTGAGATTGATGTTGCTATGAATTTGCTATGCTTAATGCTTGTCACTAGGGCCCGAGTGCCATGATTACAGATATGAACCTATTATGTTTTCATGAATATATGTGAGTTCTTGATCCTATCTTGCAAGTCTATAGTCACCTATTATGTGTTATGATCCGTTAACCCCGAAGTGACAATAATCGGGACCATTACCGGTGATGACCGTAGTTTGAGGAGTTCATGTATTCACTATGTGTTAATTCTTTGGTCCGGTACTCTATTAAACGGAGGCCTTAATATCCCTTAATTTCCAATAGGACCCCGCTGCCATGGGAGGGTAGGACAAAAGATGGCATGCAAGTTCTTTTCCATAAGCACATATAATTATATTCGTAATACATGCCTACATTACATTGACGAACTAGAGCTAGTTCTGTGTCACCCTATGTTATAACTGTTGCATGATCGATCGCATCCGACATAATTCTCCACCACCGATCCAATGCCTACGAGTTTTTCATATATTGTTCTTAGCTTATTTAATTTTCTGTTGCTACTGTTACAATCATTATAAAACCAAAAATATTACTTTTGCTACCATTACCACTACTATCACATTACTTTGCTACTAAATACTTTGTTGCAGATATTAAGTTTCCAGGTGTGATTGAATTGACAACTCAGCTGCTAATACTTGAGAATATTCTTTGGCTCCCCTTGTGTCTAATCAATAAATTTGGGTTGAATACTCTACCCTCAAAAACTGTTGCGATCCCCTATACTTGTGGGTTATCAAGACTATTTTCTGGCGCTGTTGTCGAGGAGCATAGCTCTATTCTTTGAGTCACTTGGGATTTATATCTGCTTGTCACTATGAAGAACTTGAAAGATCAAAGAACCAATATTTTTCCCTCAACTACGAGGGGAGGTAAGGAACTGCCATCTAGCTCTGCACTTGATTCACCTTCTGGTTTGAGTAAACTTGCGACAGCTACACATGCTATTGATTGCGATAGGTCGCATGTTATTGATGATGCCACTTCTGCTTTGCATGATACTTATGATGAAACTACTTCTATGCTCGATAATACTGTGCCACTAGGTGAATTTCTTGATGAACAACTTGCTAGGGCTCGAGAGAAATAAATTATTGAACCTGATAATATTGATGAAAGTGATGAAGATTCTCCCCCTACATATGAATTGCCTCTTGTGCCTAAAGGTTATGTTATGGATGAAGAAACTGCTAGAGACTTTCTTGCTTGCAATGATAGATCCGATCTTAAGAAATTATTAGCTAAGCTTAAATAAAAGTCTTTGAATGCTAGAATGGAATATGACCCTGCTTTTGCTACTTCACCTATCTTTATTACTGATAAGGATTATGATTTCTCTGTCGATCCTGAGTTAATTACTTTGGTCGAATCTGATCCTTTTTATGGCTATGAATCTGAAACTACTGTGGCGCATCTTACTAAATTAAATGATATAGCCACCCTCTTTACACATGATGAGAAAACTCGATATTACTTTATCTTTAAGTTGTTTCCGTTCTCATTAAAGGGTGATGCTAAGACATGGTTTAATTCTCTTGATCCTGGTTGTGTGCGTAGTCCCCAGGATATGATTTATTACTTCTCTGCTAAATATTTCCCCGCTCATAAGAAACAAGATGCCTTAAGGGAAATATATAATTTTGTGCAAATTGAAGAAGAGAGTCTCCCACAAGCTTGGGAGAGGCTTCTCTGATTACTTAATGCTTTGCCTGATCATCCTCTTAAGAAAAATGAAATACTTGATATCTTTTATAGTGGACTAACCGATGCTTCCAGAGATTACCTGGATAGTTGTGCTGGTTGTATTTTCAGGGAAAGAACTGTTGATCAAGCTAAATTTTTATTGAATAATATGTTGACTAATGAAAATAATTGGACACTTCTTGAACCAACTCCTAAGCCAACTCCAAAGAAAAGGGGTATTCTATTTCTCAGTCCTGAAGATATGCAAGAGGCAAAGAAAACTATGGAAGAAAAAGGTATTAAAGCTGAAGATGTTAGGAATTTACCACCTATTGAAGAAATCCATGGTCTTGATAACCCGACACAGGTAGTAAAGGTAAATTCTCTCAATAGATTTGATAAAAGTGAAATTCCATTTACTAAGTTTGCTAGCCAATGCTTGAATGAGTTTGATGACTTTATGGTTAAACAAGAAAACTTCAATGCATATGTCGGTAGACAATTGAAACACAATGCTGATATGCTTGAACACTTGAGTGATTATATGGCTAATGTTAAAGGTGAACATAAACTTATTAGTAAACATGCTTCTATGGTTACCACTCAAGTAGAACAAGTAGTTAAAGGTCAAAATGATATTATCAATGAATTAAATAAGAAGAAGAATGATAATGTTGTTAGAGTTATGACTAGAGGTGGTAAAATGACTCAGGAACCTTTGTATCCCGAGGGCCATCCTAAGAGAATTGAGCAAGATTCTCAGAGAACTAATGTTGATGCACCTAGTCCTTCTAAGAGGAAGAAAAAGAAAAATGATAGGACTTTGCATGCTTCTAGTGAACCTATTGTTGACACACCTGAGAATCCCAATAATATTTCTATTTATGATGCTGAAACACAATCTGGTAATGAACATGAACCTAGTGATAATGTTAATGTTCATGTTCATGTTGATGCTCAACCTAGTAATGATAATGATGTAGAGATTGAACCTGTTGTTGATCTTGATAACCCACAACCAAAGAATCAACGTTATGATAAGAGAGACTTTGTTGCTAGGAAGCGCGGTAAAGAAAGAGAATCATGGGTTCAGAAACCCATGCCTTTTCCTCCTAAACCATCCAAGAAAAAGGATGATGAGGATTTTGAGTGCTTTGCTGAAATGATTAGTCCTATCTTTTTGCGTATGTGTTTAACTGATATGCTTAAAATGAATCCTTATGCTAAATACATGAAGGAAATTGTTACTAATAAAAGAAAGATACCGGAAGCTGAAATTTCCACCATTCTTGCAAATTACACTTTTAAGGGTGGAATACCAAAGAAACATGGATATCTCGAAGTACCAACTATACCATGCTCCATTAAAAGAAACCATGTTAAAAACTACTTTATGTGATATTGGAGCCGGTGTTAGTGTTATGCCTCTCTCTTTATATCATAGACTTGATTTGAATAAGTTGACACCTACTGAAATATCTTTGCAAATGGCTGATAAATCAACTGCTATACCTGTCGGTATTTGTGAGGATGTGCCTGTTGTGGTTGCAAACATTACTATTTTAATGGACTTTGTTATTCTTGATATTCCCGAGGACGATAGTATGTCTATAATCCATGGAAGACCCTTTTTGAATACTGTAGGGGCTCTTATTGATTGCAACAAAGGCAATGTCACTTTTCATGTTAATGGTAATGAGCATATGGTACACTTTCCGAGGAAACAACCTCAAGTCCAAAGTATCAATTCTATTGGAAAAGTTTCAACAATTACTATTGGAGGTTTTGAATTTCCTCTTACTACTGTTAAGAAGAAATATGAAATTCTTATTGTTGGGGATGTGCATATCCCCGTTGAGGTAACCTAGTGTTATTCGAAATTTCTCCGGTTTCATGTTATTCAAAATGAGTTTGTTAAAAAGACCTGGTCAACCTTGTTGTGGATTCCTTTTGATGAGCATGAGATGGATGAATTTAGAAAACACAACCTTCTGTACCCCCTTTTTACTTTCTGTTATTTATATTAAATAAAGCAAAATAGTATTTTCTGTCTGTTTTCTGAATTATCCTTGCAATAAAAAATACCCCGAAAATAAAAGTTCTCCAAATGCCCTGAAATTTAAATATGTTTTTTCTAGAATATTTGAGAATATCTGGCACTGAGAACACAACAGGGGAGCAGCCACGTTCCCACAAGGGTGGAGGGTGCGCCCACCCCCTGGGCGCGCCCCCTGCCTCGTGGACCCCACGTGGGTTCCCTCCACTTATTCCAGCCACCACACACTCCTTCCTCCTCCAAAAAAAAATCATCAACCAGTTCAAACCCATGTTCTTGGTCATCTTGCTGCCATTTTCGATCTCCTTGCTCAAAGCTCCATTCAGAAAACTGCTTTGGGGGATTGTTCTTCGGTATGTGACTCCTCCAATGGTCCAATTAGTTTTTGTTCTAGTGCTTTATTCATTGCAAATTTTTGCTGCTTAGGTGACCTTGTTCTTGAGCTTGCATGTCAAATTTATGTGGTCAAAAGTAGTTTTAATGCATGATATAGCCTCTAGGCACTTGTAGGAGTAGTTACTATCAATCTTGTTGAGTTTAGTTCACTTTTATTTTAAGTTACTAAAAATTTCAAAAAATTTCAAAAGAGATGAAGAGATTTGTGGGGGGCTCATCGAGCTGAAGCTCGAAGGATAAGAAAAGTGAAGAGAACAAGAAGCCCAAGTATAATATCCCTCGTACTGTGGAGGTCCGGCCATGCGAATGGCCTTGTGATGAGTTCTTGAAAGAGGCCGGGATTAATGAAGATTTATAACATTTGGCTGAGAATGCAGGCCTCACCGCCTTCCTCCACGACCAGCGTGAACAGTATCTCTTACTCACCAATATCTTTGTGAAATTTTTTCATTTCCATGATAGGAGATCACCACCTTCGGTGGAATTTTATTTATATGATGTGCATAAGGAGATGTCACTTTATGATTTTTGTCGGGTTTGTTTGATACCCTTTAAGGGCAGCATAGAGGAACCACATCGTAATGATGTGGAGGGATTTATTGATATGATTGCTGTAGGGGAAACGAGGAAAGTTTCTGATGCGAGAATCACTATCATACATCTTCCTGTTCTACGTTACTTCGCAATATTTGCTAGTAGATGCTTAATTGGTCGCGGGAACTGTGGGAACCTTAGTGCCCCAGATATTGTTATTTTGCGCCATGCCTTATTTCAGGATACTACTTTCAGTTTAGGCGCTATTGTTGCTAAATGATTAAATCTGAACCAAACTAAGGGCCCCGTCTTAGGAGGCATCTTCGCCTCGCGCCTTGCTGCACACTTTAACATACCTATCAGGCATTATGAGAAAGAGGAAAAGTTGTTGCATCCTATTGCTCTAGGTTATAAGAGTATGGTAGCACATGAGTTTATTGTTAAGGATAGAAATAAGACACTCAAATATAAATTGATATTTAACAAAAAATATTGTGAGTTTATTACCTTGCCTACGCCCTCTTTGTTTAACATATTTTCAGGCATATACCTTGTTCCGCCGGAGGACATTCTTGCCTACACGAACCAGATGACAGCTGTAGATCCAGAACCACCATCTGACCCTCACCGTCAGTCCGTTTACCAGTGGAATCCAGAGGAGATCGCCAGCCAGTAGCAATCTAAGGACCCTTCTCTATACGACCCCAACTACAGTTTTGATCCATGGGCATAGACCAACATAGGCCAAAAGCCTAAGCTTGAGGGAGTACATATCTCTCACCGACATTACATTCGTGTTCACACACTCATGCCAGTTGTCGATGCTCATACATTTTCATTGTATCATCCATGCTAGTTTAATTTCTTTTTAAAGATTTCTTCTTGTGTGTTTGAAAAACCTTAAGAAAACCCCCAAAATTAGTTGTAGCTTTTAGCCAGTTTACTTTCCATGCCTGTAGTAGTAGTAATTAAAAGAAAACCCAAAAAGATTTCTCGTTCTTCTTTTTGCTTGTTGGGAGCTTTCCCGTGTAAATAGTTTTATTTCTTTTCTTTCCTTTGGGGTCGAGAGGAGAAGACCTTAATGAAAATGTTGAGTGGCTCTCATATGCATTATTATTGATCTAACAAAGAGCCCATATTACCTTTCTTCTCCCTTGAATTGAATGCTTGCAGATTCCAGCTTAGTCCAATGCACGTGCACTATTATTGTTATCCACATCGTTCGGTCGTGCAAGTGAAAGGCAATAATGACGATATATGATGAATTGATTGAGATGAGAAAAGCTGGTATGAACTCGACCTCTCTTGTTTTTGTAAATATGATTAGTCCATTGTTCCTGATTCAGCCTATTATGAAAGAAACATGTTTGCAATGACAATTAGAGATTGTAGTTGCTTATGCCATGCTTAATTAGCTAGGAGTTTAAAATGGTTTACCTTGAGTGCCAACATGAGATTAAAATGGTTATGATGTGGTATCATAGGGTGGTATCCTCCTTTGAACAATTCGAGTGGCTTGACTTGGCACATGTTCACGCATGTAGTTGAAACAAAATCAACATAGCATCCACGATATTTATGTTCATGGTGAATTATATCCTACTCATGCTTGTATTCGGTGTTGATTAATTTTAATGCATGTTCATGACTGTTGTCGCTCTCTAGCTGGTCGCTTCCCAGTCTTTTCTAGCCTTCACTTGTACTAAGCGGGAATACTGCTTGTGCATCCAATTCCATAAACACCAAAATTATTCCATATGAGTCCACCATACCTACCTATATATGGTATCTACTTGTCGTTCCAAGTAAATTTGTATGTGCCAAATTCTAAACCTTCAAATAAACATTCTGTTTTGTATGCTCGAATAGCTCATGTACCAACTAGGGCTGTCTGTATCTTCCATGCTAGGCGGGTTATTCTCAAGAGGAGTGGACTCCGCTCCTCACTCACGAGAAAATGGCTGGTCACCGGGATGCCCAGTCCCATGCTCAAATCAAATCAAAATAATCGCAATCAAAACTCCCCCAGGATTGTTGTTAGTTGGAGGCACCCGTTGTTTTGGGCAAGCCATGGAGTATAAACTTTACCATTCTGCTTGGGAACCGCCTATAATGTGTGTAGCATGGAAGATATCAAGATCTCTTGGTTGTTATGTTGACAATGAAAGTATACCGCTCAAAATATTATTCATATCTATTTCAAAATCGAGCTCTGGCACCTCTACAAATCCCTGCCTCCCTCTACGAAGGGCCTATCCATTTACTTTTAGGGAAAACTTTGTTTTTGCCACTCTTGTTTTTGCCCACTTTTCTTATGCCACTTTAGAATTTGACATATCACTTTTGCCACTCTTAGCTTTTGACAATACATCACAAATGCCATTTCGTGGGAAAAACGATAATTTTTCATTTCACTTTTGCCACTCTTAGCTTTTGACATGTATTACAATTGCCACTCTAAATTTTTTGCTTTTGCCACGGTATGGCAAAAGTGATATATTGTTAAAAGCTAAGAGTGGCAAAAGTGAAATGTCAAATTCTAGAGTGGCATAAGCAAAGTTGGCAAAAACTAGAGTGGCAAAAACAAAGTTTTCCCTTACTTTTATGTTGAGTCATCATCCTCTTATTAAAAAGCACCAGTTGGAGAGCACCGCTGTCATTTGCATCCATTACTGTTAGTTTACATTGAGTATGACTTGACTGGATCTCTTTTACCATAAATTACAATGTCTAGTCAGTCCTTGATCTTTAAAGGTGCTCCACATTTTTGTTTTGCGGTCTCAGAAAGGGCTAGCAAGATACCATCTTGTTATATCATATTATGATTGTTTTTAGAAAGTGTTGACATCCGAGATTTATTATTATTGCTCGCTAGTTGATTATGCCATTGATATGAGTAAACATGAGACCTGAGTGTTATTGTGAATATGGTTAGTTCATAATCTTTGCTGAAAAATTGAATGTTGGCTTTACATATTTGCATCAAGAGCAAATAGAGTTTGTAAAAGTTTTTCTTTATCACTTTCAGTTTATCAACTGAATTGCTTGAGGACAAGCAAAGGTTTAAGCTTGGGGGAATTGATACGTCTCCGTCGTATCTACTTTTCCAAACACTTTTGCCCTTGTTTTGGACTCTAACTTGCATGATTTGAATGGAACTAACCCAGACTGACGCTATTTTCAGTAGAATTGCCATGGTGTTATTTTTGTGCAGAAATAAAAGTTCTCGGAATGACCTGAAAATCAACGGAGATTATTTTTGGAATATATAAAAAATACTGGAATAAGAATCCATGTCAAGGGGCCCACACCCTGTCCACGAGGGTGGGGGCACGCCCCCTGCCTTGTGGGACCCCTGGCGCTCCACTGTCCTCAAATCCAACTCCATATATTCGTGTTTGGGGAGAAAAAAAATCAGGGAGAAGCATTCATCGCGTTTTGCGATACGGAGCCGCCGCCAAGCCCTAAACTCTCTCGAGAGGGCTGATCTGGAGTCCGTTCGGGGCTCCGGAGAGGGGAATTCGTCGCCATCGTCATCATCAATCTTCCTCCATCACCAATTTCATGATGCTCATCGCCATGCATGAGTAATTCCATCGTAGGCTTGCTGGACGATGATGGGTTGGATGAGATTTATCATGTAATCGAGTTACTTTTGTTAGGGTTTGATCCCTAGTATCCACTATGTTCTGAGAATGATGTTCCTATGACTTTTCTATGCTTAATGCTTGTCACTAGGGCCCGAGTACCATGATTTCAGATCTGAACCTATTATGTTTTCATGAATATATGTGAGTTCTTGATCCTATTTGCAAGTCTATAGTCACCTACTATGTGTTATGATCCGTTAACCCTGAAGTGTCAATAATCGGGACCATTACCAGTGATGTCCGTAGTTTGAGGACTTCATGTATTCACTATGTGTTAATGCTTTGGTCCAGTACTCTACTAAAAGGAGGCCTTAATATCCCTTAGTTTCCAATAGGACCCCGCTACCATGAGAGGGTAGGACAAAAGATGTCATGCAAGTTCTTTTCCATAAGCATGTATGACTATATTCGGAATACATTCCTACATTACATTGACGAACTGGAGCTAGTTTTGTGTCACCCTATGTTACAACTGTTGCATGATCGATCGCATCTGACACAATTCTCCATCACCGGTCCAATGCCTACGAGCTTTTCATATATTGTTCTTCGCTTCACTACTAGGAAAAGGGCTATAGATAGGTTTGATACTAATGGCGCACCAGGGAAGTCCTGCGCCACTACTATATACTAATGGCGCACCTGTTGGTGATGCGCCATTAGTGTGGAAGACACTAATGGCGCACCAGAAACAGGGTGTGCCACTAGTATTAATTTTTTTCCATTTTTCCATACATACTAATGGCGCATCAGGTCGACCATGCGCCATTACTAGTTCTAACTAGTAATGGCGCACCAGGCAGAGAGTGCGCCATTACTGTAATTTTTTTCTTATTCTTTTTTTTGCAAAACTACTAATGGCGCACCACCTGCAGGTGCGCCATTAGTAACCAGGGTTACTAATGGCGCATTTCCTTGTGGTGTGCCATTAGAAAGCTTCCCCCCACACTAAATCCCCAATCTCTCTAATCTCTCCCCTGCCTCATCGATCTCACCCGCTGCCCCCCGGCCATGTTCACCATCCCCCTTGCCGCCCCCCTCGCCTCCTTCGCCGTCCCCGACCCTCACCGGACTCCACCCCGGCCGCCCCCGCGCCCCCACCCCCGCCGCCCCGACCCTCGCTGGACTCCTCCTCGCCGTCTACGCCTTCTTCCACCTCCGGCCACCGCGGCCTCACCGTCTGTGGAGGTCTCTGCTCGACGGACGCACTCCTCGACGGCGGCGCGAGCCTCCCCGCGCGGCTGCTGCTTATCGACGACGGTTAGTCTCTGTCCCTCCCTCCCTCTCTCCCCCGCTCATCCCCATGCCCCCACGGGGCGGCGACCTAGGGTTAGGAGCAGGAGCTTGCCGCCGCCGCCCCGTCGTGCCGCCGCTGCTGCTTCTTGCGGCCGCCTTTCCCGCGCGCTCGTGCGTGGACGCTGGGCCCCACATGCTCGTGCGTTGCCGCCGCCGTCACACGGCTGCTGCTTCTTGTTGTCAGTTTGCTGCCATACCTTCAATTCCTGCCATGCTTATCTTCAATTAACCATAGGGTTCCTAAGGTTTCTCAGATAGAGATATAAGTAATGGCTATTATAGATAGCTGCGTGCAAATCACATGTTGTTAAGATTTCCATACATGTAGCTACCATTTGGTCATACAAATTGGTGCTCCTGCATATTGTTTTTGGTCCTTATAAATTGTTCAGTAGTGTTCCTGGAGGATGACTAAGGAATTAGTGCTCTGTTATGATTTCTTGATAGAATTGTTGAACTACTGTCCTATGTATTAGTACTGATTATTTGGGTCCTTATCCTTGCTTCAAAGGATGCTGGTAGGTAAACTGGTGGCCTTATTAACCATGCTATGCCATTGTTAGCTGTATTAGTACTGATTATTTGGTTAGCTGTAGTAGGAGAGTGCCTGCTAATTAGTGTTTATTTGCTTTTTTTGGCGCTTAATTGGTTATTTGTCTAAAGTAGTGTTAGTTCTGATCATGATTTTTGTGCTTATGGCTTTAGAAAATGATAAACTGTTTGAATCTGATAGGTAGGTGTCCTTTTAGATTTTGTTGGTAAATCTGTTTTATTCAATGGTTATTGACAGTAGATTATCATTCCTATTTTAGGAAGGTCTATTCCTGCAATATCATGGTTACATTTTATTTGGACTACTACTGCTAGGACTTGCTCCAGATTTTAGGATTTCTTTTCTTTTAGGATTTCTTTTCTTCTAGGACTAGGTTTTTACTATTTTTCTGTTGTGATTGTTTTTTTAGCTCTTTCTTTTTCATTTCCTACTATCCTTATCCTAATTATCTTAAATTGTTATGATGTGTGTAACAGGATTAGATCTTGGATTTGCTTGTGGACTTTGGGAGTAATTTGCATGAAAGATTTTTGAAGTCCAACTTCTGAATCCATAATTTGATTAGTTCCATAAATTTGTATGACCACAGATTTAGAATTTTTTTAGAGATTTGTATGACCAAAGATACAGTTCAGATTTGATTAGTTCCATAAATTTGTATGACCAAATATATATTTCAGATTTGTATAGTTTCAGAGATTTGTATGACCAAAGATACAGTTCAGATTTGAATTGTTTCAGAAATTGGTATGACCAAAGATGCTATTGTATATAAATGGGCTGCTGTAGAACTGTTCTTCATCTTTACAGTGCTGTTGTATAGAAATGTGCTGAATTTTCTGCTCTGATTGTTGCTCAAAGAAATTTAGCAGAAGAAATGGGGTCCTGGGAGATGCCGCTGCTGCTTGAGGCCCTTGAGAGGCCCTTCGTGTCGTGATGATTTTGCAGGTACCCCGAGAGGCCCTTGAGTTTGCCGGAATGTCGATTAACTTCCGTTCCGGCAAATTCGGGTACTCCATATGTCCTATTTTCAGCAAAGGTCATGCTGAAATTTTCCGTGAATTTTAGCATGACTTTGCTAAAAATCGGACATATGAGGTACTTGCTACTAATGGATGGGCCGGGGTATCTTAGTACTTAATTAAGTAGGATCAACTGCCCCTTTATTCTTGCTGTATTAAACCATAGGTGGCAATAGAGCCAAGTGATTAGTGCCAAGTGATTAGGCCCAACCTAGGGTGCCTCGGCATCGATAAACCCTAAATGATGAAAACTTAACTTGGCTACCCCGGATGCCTCGGTGTCGATGAGAACCTAAATGATGTACGCTTAGGCTTTTAAGGTGCCTCGGCGTCGACAAACCCTAAATGATGAAAGCTTAGACTTTTAGGGTGCCTCGGTGTCGACAAACCCTAAATGATGAGACCATGATCTTGTTCCTTGACAATAACCAACTTTTTGACCAAACTTTTTTCCTATTTAGAGCAAAACATGGCCCACAACGATGAGGCCGGGGTTCGAGCGGCAAGCAATTCTGGGAGCTGTCCCAGGATATGTCGTCATCATCATCGGACGACGAAAGTCTCCCGGCGGAGTGCGACTGGTGCCACGACAATCGAGGTCTGTGCGACATGCCTCACCTGGACGATGATCGGCGCTTCAGCATTAAGCTCGAGGAGACCTTTGAAGTTGAAACGGTACACAACGATGACAAGTGTTATTTTCATAATTAAGCATGACTTCAACTATTTCAACGTGTAATTTTCATATTTTACAATTCGAGTATAGCTTATCCCATGCCATGCAAGACGCTATGTCTTGGAGAGGATGAATTTTGAAGACCATGAAATTTCTGAAACAAAGAAAATTCACCTAAGGACTCATCACGATGTGGACGTTGAAGTAAATCTATATAATTCTGAGAGCGTAACCCATTTTGGTTGCAAAAATTGGGAAGCATTTTGCAAGATGTATGGTTTTGATGAGGGTATGCTTATCACCATGGATCTTGGTAATCCTAACATCAACCAAGACAATATGGACATTTGGGTCCTTGTTGATACGCCTCCAGTTCTACCGCTATGTGAGTTTCTCAAACATAGTTATTAGCTAATTATATTGTTTATTTCAAAATAGTTGACAGCTTATTTCCATTGACAGCTTATTTTTATTGTTCAAAGAATGTGCGGGAGATGGTAGACAAAACCCACTACACCGATGGCTCCGAATTAACAACTTACAAGGAGAAAAATCATCTGGTCGGATTTTGTACTGACATTGAAAATTACATTATCCACAAACAAACTCCTCAACATTATGGTAAATACGTGCCACTAGTGCATGTGTTCAACTACGGTAACTACCATGGAGATACCCTGGTAAGATTTTTACTATTACGACATCCGTGCATCTTTTGCATACTTCTAAAACTAGTACATCATTGCTAACTATGAAGTTATTACTATGTTTTTCAACAGATAATCCTAGAGAATTGTGTGCCTCATATGATGTATCTGAAAGGTAGTGTTAATGTTTTGAACATATAGCCAGGTCGTCCTACGAATCTCAACTGTCCATACAAGATTTCTAAAAGAAGTGGAGACATGAAAATCAAAGGATGGAAAAAATGTATGGACAGTCGTAAGGAGCTTCTTGGAAGCAAAAGGAAGCGAAGCGCAAGAATTGGAGACAGGATGTTCTCCATTCTCCATAATGGAGAGTCAGGGTCTATATTGTTTTATGCTATTTTAGCTTAAATAGGGTATTTAGGTCCTGCCTAATACTGATGATCATGTGCTGATGAACAATTAAGTAGGGTTGGTTCGAAGACTATCAAGATGATGATCGTATGACTTGTTACGAATAACGAGTAGAAGTTGTATGATGATGATTAGTAGGACTTGTTAGGATTAGTATTACTTCCGACAAACTCGATACTCGCAGTCTTGAGACTTGTAATGTTTTATCTTTGTTCGGTCTTTTGAATTCGGAGACTAATATGATGAATTGTATTCAGAGACTAATATTCTATTGTATTCGATGAATCTGTTGTTACTGTGTGCTGCTGTCTATATTCTGTCTAATAATATATTTTATATTCTGTCTAATAATATATTTTGTAACCTGCGCAAAAATCAGAAAAGGAAAAAAAACAAATATTCATACTAATGGCGCATCAACACCAGGTGCGCCATTAGTATGCCAAAGGATACTAATGGCGCATCAACAGAGAATGCGCCATTAGTATGACAAAGCCATGCTTACGTATGGCCCCCCGGGAGGCACACTAATGGCGCATGCTGTTACATACTAATGGCGCACTAGTTGGTGCGCCATTAGTATACCAGATACTAATGGCGCACCTGTGGTGCGCCATTAGTAAGATATACTAGTGGCGTGCTACTAATGGCGCACTGGTAATGCGCCATTAGTAGGCAAAACCAGTGCGCCATTAGTAGGCCTTTTCCTAGTAGTGCTTATTTACTTTTCTGTTGCTACTGTTACAATCACTATAAAACCAAAAATATTACTTTTGCTGCTGTTACCACTACTATCATATTACTTTGCTACTAAATACTTTGCTGCAGATATTAAGTTTCCAGGTGTGGTTGAATTGACAACTCAGCTCCTAATACTTGAGAATATTCTTTGGCTCCCCTTGTGTTGAATCAATACATTTGGGTTGAATACTCTACCCTCGAAAACTGTTGCGATCCCCTATACTTGTGGGTTATCATTAACAAAGGCAGAGCATGTTTGACTATTACAACTATCACACACGAGGCTATACAAAATATTGTGTGTGATGTAGATTCAAACAGAAACATTTGTCAGGGATTCACTATGTGGGATGTGCAGACGAACAGAAATGTTTGTCTAGGATTCACTGTGTGGGATGTACATACGAATGGAAACGTTTGTCTGGGATTCACTATGTGTCATGTACATACAAACGGAAATGTTTGTCTGGGATTCATTATGTCGGATGTACATACGAACAGAAATGTTTCTCTGGGATTCACTTTGTGGGTTGTACTTATTAACGGAAATGATTGGCATGTATAATTGTATGTCATGGCTAGCCTGATCACACAAGAGCTCATTTTTTCCAACATGTCTGAACAGAGGGCCTATCCCTGATGGTTTCTAGGTCATGTGGGAACGACCCCCCTATTGCACACACATGCAAGGTGACGGTTTAAAACTTCGTCATGGAAAGGGGTTAAAAACCGTTTGTATAGCAGCTTGCTCTACTAGTGGATTGTTAGGCCTCTCCATTGCCTAACGATCAAGCGGCATTGATGTGAGACTTTCTTATATTTTTATCTTCTCAAATGAACCCCCTTCATAACTCTTTTCACCGTTCAAAGTGCTAAGACTGTGGCACACGCTCATGTATTGCGTGGGAGTTGAAAACTGAAGCGAGAAAAGTATGATTTAATTTCTTGGTTTGGCGCCAGGGTTGTTCATGATTTGGTGTCTTTATGCTAGGAAGAATGAGTGTGCTATGCTATTCGTGATTAAGTGTGTGTAGATCACGTTCTTTAGCTTCTTTATATTGGAAAGGCAATGATTGTTTATTTGCATGCTCATGTGTTATTATTTTGATGTCAAATTGATAGAATATTGCCTTGAGTCATCCATATTCCAAATGTATCCCATGATTACATCATTTGATCAAGAGCATGCTAGGTAGCATTCAACATCATTCTCCCTGTTTACATAATTTCTCTATGATTTACGCTCCATTATTTTTCCGCTCCACTATATTATTGTCATCCACTATTTGCTTTTAACCTTGTGACTAGCAAGACGAGGGGATTGACAACCCCTTGTCAAGTTGGGTGTAAGCATTTATTTTGTTTGTGTTCATGTGCTGCTTATCTTGTTAGCTTGTAGACTCCTACTAGTACAATTAAACATTGGTTCTTAACTAAACGAAATACTTTCTATTGTTGTGATACATCACCCTTCCTCTCCTATAGGAGTAGAACAACCCCACATGCAGAGCAAGCTTGGGCATGCAGTTCTCACACACCAAGTAGGGAGCATGAGCGTACTCGGCATGCGCAAGCGAAGCAGCCTGGCAGGGGCAAACAACGCTAAAAGGCTGACACGGCCTCACCCATCATGCAGACAAGCACACAAGATAGTGCGGGCATGAAGAAAACAACCACAAAGGTACTCCCGGTCGTTCTTGCGACTCACACATCATGGAACCCCGGTCGTGCAGTGAGGGGTGGCCGTGGAGATTGGAGGGCGCGGAGCATGCCATGAAGCCATGGGCCCGAGGAAGCACCAAACGGATAGCACAGAGGGCACTCTCGCGCGACAAAGCCCCCAAGACGCAAGTACTACTAGCATTCTATATATGAGTAATTAGATAAAAATCCATATAAATCATGATCATTGGCCATTATATATGGAGGAGATGCTAGAGGATTAGAGCATGATTATGATTCTACTGGATACTTCTCTAAAGTAGGAAAATAGAAGAATTGAGCAAAGATCTTCACTCAACTCTAACACCGTTTTGTAGATTATAAAAAAATAATGAGCATTTGCAAGTACGAAAAGAAAAATGAGAGGAGTACACCGAGCGCACTAAAGATAAGATGTTGGTGTCCTCCATAAATAACTCTTGCAATGAGAGAAAGTAAACATGCCTATGTTCCATAATTGCCTTACCTAGTGGGTAGTGTAATTTACTATGGAAAGTTAGTGGCTTGAGAAGAAGAAAAATAAGAAGGCATAGGTAAGATAATGTATTTTTAAACCCCATAGAGACATTGTTAAATGACTTGTTTCACCTAAACTATCAAGTGGCAATGTTATTCAACTGGAAAAAGATGTAATGTCTCTCGTCAATAGTAGTATCAAAGGTAAGGACATGGGAAAACATGTCTTTCCATGTTCCTTCAAAGGTATGTCTTAGTACAATTGATGTGAATTTACCTCCATTTCAGGCGCAAAGGTGTCAACCATCCATTTTGCAGCAAAATTTAGCCTGTCACCTTTATCCTTTAGAAACTTTATTACATCCCATTGCACGTCTTTCAGATAAGGATTCTACCAGGACTTCTTAACCTCCCGGCGGTGCAATGTAGATATGTCCTCCAAAACGGGTGACAGAAAGTTGATCAGGGAGCCGCTGTGTTAGGACGGCATTGGCTGAGGTGCTGGGGAGCACCGGTGGCCATGGTGTTGCATAACTAATAATGAGCTCGGTCAATGTCCTTGGGTGCAAGGCTGGATTAGACATGTTGGATGGCAGTGGTACAGGATATGGTTATTTACTCGTTCGGTCGGAAAATTAACCACCGTGGTGTTATCTTCATTCTTGGTCTCTTAGTTCTCTGTACAAGGAACCCTGGGTTGGTCTTGGTCAGCTCCGTGAGCTCTAAACGGGCTTCTCGAAGTGGTATTTCTAGATGGCATCACAATGTCAGGGGTGGCCTAGTTAGCTCCTTCTTCCTTGGCTGTCGGGAAGATGGATGGGACATTGGGCCGAGGAGTGGTACGTAGGTGCAGCTTGTGCCATCGGTGCTGCTATGAAGACCCTCGTGTCAGTATGGGAAGTGCATGAAATTGAAGGAAATATGCCCTAGAGGCAATAATAAAGTTGTTATTTTATATTTCCTTATATCATGATAAATGTTTATTATTCATGCAAGAATTGTATTATCCGAAAACTTGATACATGTGTGGATACATAGACAAAACACCGTGTAACTAGTAAGCCTCTACTAGACTAGCTCGTTAATCAAAGATGCTTAAGTTTCCTAACCATAGACATGTGTTGTCATTTGATGAACGGGATCACATCATTAGGATAATGATGTGATGGACAAGACTCATCCATTACCTTAGCATATTGATCATTCAGTTTTATTGATATTGCTTTCTTCATGTCATATACATATTCCTTTGACTATGAGATTATGCAACTCCCAGACACCGTATGAATACCTTGTGTGCTATCAAACATCACAACGTAACTGGGTGATTATAAAGATGCTCTACAGGTATCTCCAAAGGTGTTTGTTGGGTTGGCATAGATTGAGATTAGGATTTGTTACTCCAAGTATCGGAGAGGTATCTCTGGGCCCTCTCGGTAATGCACATCACTATAAGCCTTGCAAGCAATGTGACTAATGAGTTAGTTGTGGGATGATGCATTGTGGAACGAGTAAAGAGACTTGCCGGTAATGAGATTGAACTAGGTATGATGATGCCGACAATCAAATCTTGGGCAAGTAACATACCGAGGACAAAGGGAATAACATATGTTGTTATGCGGTTTGACCGATAAAGATCTTCGTAGAATATGTAGGAGCCAATATGAGCATCCAGGTTCCGCTATTGGTTATTGTCCGGAGATGTGTATCAGTCATGTCTACATAGTTCTCGAACCCGTAGGGTCCGCACGCTTAACGTTCGATGACGATTTGTATTATGAGTTATGTGTTTTGGTGACCGAAGTTTTTCCGGAGTCCCAGATGAGATCACGGACATGACAAGGAGTATTGAAATGGTCGAGAGGTAAGATTGATATATTGGAAGGTTATATACGGACACCGGAATGGTTCCGATAAGGTTCAGAGATTTTTCGGAGTACCGGGAGCCTATCAGAACCCCCCGGGAAAGTTAATGGGCCTATTGGGCCATAGTGGAGAGAGGGAGGCTGCCACAGGAGGTAGCGCGTGCCCGCAAGCCCAATCCGAATTGGACAAGGGGTGGGGAGCATGACCCCCCTTTCCTTCTCCCTCTCCCTCCTTTCCCCTTTCCCCTTTCCTTTGATTGGAAGGAGGGGGCCGAATCCTACTTGGACTAGGAGTCCAAGTAGGACTCCCCCCTTGGCGCGCCCCCCCTTGGGCCTGTCACCTCCTCCTCCCCCTTTATATACGGGGGCGAGGGGCACCCCAAAGGCACACCAAGATTTCTCTTAGCCGTGTGCGGTGCCCTCCGGTCATATTGTCGTAGTGCTTAGGTGAAGCCCTGCACGGCTCACATCACCATCACCATCACCACGTCGTCGTGCTATTGGAAATCTCCCTCGACCCTCTATTGGATCAAGAGCTCGAGGGACGTCATCGAGCTAAATGTGTTTTGAACACGGCGGTGTCGTACATTCGGTACTTGGATCGGTTGGATCGTGAAGACGTTCGGCTACATCAACCGCGTTAACCTAACGCTTCCACTTTCGGTCTATGAGCGTATGTGGACACACTCTCCCTGTTGTGTTGCTATGCATCTCCTAGATAGATCTTGCGTGATCGTAGGAATATTTTTGAAATTGCATGCTACGTTCCCCAACAACTAGGGATCAAGCCCTAACAAAACTAACTAGATTACATGATGAATCTCATCCAACTCCTCACCGACCAGGGAGCCTACGAAGGAATTACTCACACCCGGTGGGGAGCATCATGGAATTGGTAATGGAGAAGGGTTGGTGATGACGAAGATCGAAGATCCCCCTCTCTGGAGCCCCAAACGGACTCCAGATCTGGCCTCCCGATGAAGAACAGGAGACGGCGGCGGCTCCATCTCGTGGAACGTGATAATTCTTTCTCCCTGATTTTTTTCTAGAAAAATAGGATTTTATAGCGTCATTTTCAGGGTTTGCGGGGCCACCAGGTGGGGACAACCCTCCTGGGCGCGCCTGGACGGGTGGCGCGCCCTGGTGTGTTGTGCCCACCCAATTGGCCCCCTTCGGTGGTTCTGGGCTCCTGAAATTCTCTTTTATTGTATAAAAATTCCTTGCAGAGTTTCGTTCCAATCCGAGAACTTTTATTTCTGCACAAAAACAACACCATGGTAGTTCTGGTGAAAACAACGTCAGTCCGGGTTAGCTTCATTCAAATCATGCAAATTAGAGTCCAAAACAAGAGGAAAAGCGTTAGGAAAAGTAGATACGACGGAGACGTATCAATTCTCTCGCCTATGTCCCTCCTCAGCTAGATTGGGTGAGTCAAGTTCGGAGCTTGACGGTTCTTCCTCTCGAACACACTTTTTGGGCTAAGAAGTTTTCAGGGTTGACCTCTGCGCTATAATCTGAAGATTCCTCCGCATGGAAGGCGGTGTCATCGTCTTTTCCCTTTGATGTCCACCATGGTCATCTTGGTGTGTATTGTGTGCTACACAGTTCAGGTGTGATTCCCAGATCGAAGAAACGCCATATGGGGAGCCTTTGCATCCTCGGGATGTGGGGCTGGTAAAGAGATGACAGTCACCCATGAGTGATGCGGCTGAATCAAAAAAATGCTAGTATGGATTATGGGAGTTGACTTCAGCAGGAAAGGGTAAATAGTGAGTACCTCGGCGATAATAACTAAAACTAAGAAGCCCATATTGGACAGCTTGTTCAGGAAGTCTGGCATCTTCCCTTTGAATAGGTGAGAAATCATCTCCTGGATGGACTTGGACTCGAATAAAGGACCCCAGATTTCTCAGGTTGAACCATCCTCCCTAATGTATCAATACATTGGGTGAGCCCGGAACTGAAGTTGCCGATACCTGGGCTCAAGGCCACGTGCATCACGTGCATCAAGGTCGGGCCCTATCAGTTAAGTTAAGCACCCGGCGACAAAGTCTTTTAATAGTGTAGGTCTTTTCATGATTGTTCCTTAGGCTCCAGGAGTGGCGTTTGACAGCGGTGGCTGAAAGGAGTTATTGTACCATCTCTGAGTGGGATTTCCATCTCTACATATGGGATGTAGAATAATTCCTCCTGCCACTTCTTGTTGATCTCGGATAACTCCCGGGATAGTTGCTTGTAGATGGTGGTCCCGTCGCACTCATGGATCCCGTCCACATTAGTCTGCGCCTTCACTTGGAAGTACTTCCTCCACAATCCGATGTGAGGTTTGGTGCACAGGAATGTCTCGCAACGTGTTATGAAGCACACTATGTGTAGAATGGAGTTGGGCAGAAGATGATGGAGCTGAAGACAGTAGAAGTGTAAAAGGTCACATGAAGAAGGAAGGATGGGAAAGCTCAAGCTACGAATGATAAAAGGTATGAAACTAATCCTCTCGTTCAGCTTTGGCTTCGTCAGTGGTTTCTCTAGGATGCCACCATTCTCCACCACGATGATCGGAGAACACGAGAAGGAAACAATAGGTGGGGAAAGGTAGCCCCGGTGACGAGGCGGTCAGGGTCGCGGGTGGCTATGGATGACATCCACTTGCCCTTCATATTGGACACCATGATCTCCATGGGCGCGGTGGAGGCAGCTCCTTTGTCAGATTGATGGGCTCGACATTCCTGGTCAGCCAAGGGCTATAGCCCATGGTAGCTCGGTGGTGTTAGACGCGCATGCTGGCGTGGTGGAGCAGCGATGCGATGGAGCGGCAGAGTAGTGGAGCATGATGGCAATGGTGCTACGGCACGAAGGAAGAAGAAACAAATAGAGGGGGCGGGAGCGTAACTAATGTCTCCAACGTATCTTTATTTTTTTATTGTTCCATGATATTATATTATCACTCTTGGATCTTTTATATACACTATCAACTAATTACATATCATTTTTGGGACTAACCTATTAACTTAGTGCCCAGTGCCAGTTGTTGTTTTTTGCTTATTTTTGATTTTGCAGAATATCCATACCAAATGAATTCCAAATGCCACGAAACTTTTTGGAGATTTTTTTATGGCAATAAGAAACCCTAAAAGTTGCGGGAGGGGACGAGAAGATGGAGCGGTGGCCCAAGAGGCACCAGGGCGCGCCCAGGGGGTGGGGTGCGCCCTGGTGGCTTGTGGTGCCCACGTGGCTCCGTTTGACCCAACTCCGCCATCATAAATTCTCTAAAATCATGAAACCAACATAGGAGTCCACAAAATACTTTTTCCGCCACCGCAAGTTCCAAAACCACGGGGAGGGGACGGGAAGATGGAGCAGTGGCCCACGAGGTGCCAGGGCGCGTCCTGGTGGCTTGTAGGGCTCACGGGGCTCTGTTTGACCTAAATACGCCTCTATAAATTCTCTAAAATCATGAAACCAACAAAGGAGTCCACAAAATACTTTTTTCGCCGCCACAAGTTCTAGAACTACGCCCAACTGGAGGCCTTTTTCGGGACTCTGCCGGAGGGGAATCGATCACAGAAGGGCTCTATATTATCCTTGATGCCCTTTTGATGATGTGTGAGTAGTTTACCACGGACCTATGGGTCCATAGTTAGTAGCTAGATGGCTTCTTCTCTCTATTTGATCTCCAATACAATGTTCTCCTCATTGTTCTTGGAGATCTATTCGATGTAATGACTTTTTGTGGTGTGTTTGTTGGGATCCGATGAATTGTGAGTTTATGATCAGATCTATCCATGAATATTATTTGAGTTTTCTCTAAACTCTTTTATGCTTGATTAATATAGCTTTGTATTTATCTTCGATCTATTGATTTGGTTTGGCCAACTAGAATGATTTTTCTTGCAATGGGAGAGGTGCTTTGTAATGGGTTCGATATTGCGGTGCTCAATCCGAGTGACATAAGGCGACCTGACAAGTATGTATCGTTGCTATTAAGGGTAAGAAGATGGGGTTTATTCATATGTGAGTTTATATTGTCTACATCATGTGATCTTGCTTAAGGCATTACTCCGTTTTCTCATGAACTTAATACACTAGATGCATGCTCGACAGCGGTCGATGTGTGGAGTAATAGTAGTAGATGCAGAATCGTTTCGGTCTACTTATCTCAGATGTGATGCCTATATATGATCATTGCCTTGGATATCGTCATAATTATTTTCTTTTCTATCCATTGCCCAACAGTAATTTGTTTACCCACCATATGCTATTTTCAAGAGAGAATCCTCTAGTAAAAACTATGGCTCCCAGGTCTATCTTTTATCATATATTAAAACCCAAAAATACCTTGCTGCGTATTTATTTATTTATTTATTTTGTATTTTTGTCTGATTTGCCTATCAAATACCATACAATTTAATCTTGCTCGTGACCGTCAAGGTGTTGACAACCCCTTGTTCGTGTTGGGTTGCAAGGGTTTGTTGTTTGTGTGCATGTGCTTCCAATGAGCTGTTGCTTGGTTCTCCTACTAGATTGATAACCTTGGTTCTTAACTGAGGGAAATACTTATCTCTACTGTAATGCATCATCCTCTCCTCTTCGGGGAAATCCCAACACAGTTCACAAGTCGCAGACCTCTCCTCTGCTCGATCCATTCTCTTATATAGGGGTGTGGGTATGAAACACTGGCAGGTAATTTCTATCAGGTGGCACAGTATGTCTTTGCATCCGCATGGTGGCAATAATGGCGCAAGGGGGTCGAGGGGACCTCTGTTAACTGTGAGCGGGGATCGTGGCGCACGTCCACTATCAATGGGACATAGCCTAAGTGGGTCCATTGCCCACTCCCGCATGTTATGTTGATCATCAGGTCAAGTCGGGCACGTGGTCCGGATGGAAAAACTGATGAGACCGTTCTGGTCTGACTGACAAAATTGGACAAGAGTTGAATTTTTTAAGCACAGTGTAGGAATTCAACCTCTGGACGCTGGCTGGGCGAGAAATTTTTGTAGTGCCAGTTAGCTATCTTCATCAACAACTCAAGGATGAGGTGGTTTATGCCACTTCAGAGGCAGTCCGGCAATTAATTGGAGGCTGGCTGCGAGTAGATGTTGCCAGGGGAAGCATCCAAGAATTGGTTTCAACATCGGCTGATTGAGGATGACTTGTGTATCAGTGTTTTGTTAATCTTTTTAGTGATCCGATAAAGGAGCAGAAAGGATTCTCTCCTTTTTCCCAGAGGTGAACCTGAGTATTCGAACCCATGAGAGGAAGTGCACCTTTCAGACAAAGGTTTCGAGCAAGCTTTGAAAGAGAGTTAAATTCCAGTTTTTGGACCGGATCAAAATCAATTTGCATGGTTAAACTCTTATAAATAAAAATATGCATGGATATGAGGATTTATTATCAACCATATATTGGCAAATGGGGTCATCATGTTAGTCATTTGTGCTCTGGAAGTCAGCGTGAAGATGTGCTTGCAACGTATCAAAGTGCGGGATGTGTCCAAATTACATCTCGGGCAGCACATGTCATGCATCATGAGTTAGTTGTCCAACCGAAGGCCCTATGTATCAGTCGCGCGGGGTTGCCTCGGTAATTAAGATAAATCAGTAAAAAGCATTGGGCGTTTGATGACTTCACATCTTGTATCCCTAGAGATAGGATTCACACCACTTTACTAAACATTTCTATCACTAGTGTTCAAAATGGCATTTCATGGTCTTTTTCCCTTTGCCTCTTCGTGGCTAGATCTCTGTGACCCTGGGTACCTATAGGGAGAAAGATCGTGAATTAGACAAGAGACAACTACGAAGCAATTTTATTTCACACATACAACACATCATAATACGTCCATCAATGCTATGGATGGCGAATATGCAGGTCTCGATATGTCATGTTGTGTTTCCGGCATTGGCCCCTTTATGATATTTGTAGGGTTGTACAAGGGGGTGCCCCTCGCAACTCATATAGGCCATATTGCACTCTCGCTTCTATCCTGTGCCTTCCACTTGATAGTCCTTATTTCATCTTTACTACTTTCCATGTATATGCTTGATTTCATCCATGTTTAGCCCCATTTCCTGTGGAAACAAAGAAAGATAGGATTTTGAAATCCTTTGCATTCATTAGTCATTAGTGGCAATATCAGAGCGGATATCTTGGTCTTCATAAAATAAACGGCTTTAAAGTCAAGCGTGATGAGCGTAAAAATAACGCCCATCAGTGTTGTCTGAGGTGCGGCCAAATTTGAACCCAGGGCTAGCTTGCCATGTTAGTTGACGGTTGATGGGCTACCCCGAGGACCCCTAGATTGGTTATGCCCGAGCAACATTGGGCGGCCTATGGCATTCTACGAGAAGACTATGAAAGACTTATCATCCAAGTGAGGGAAGACATGGTCGCGGAGGAATCCCTACTCCACCGATGTACCCAAGTAGGATGTGTAACCCTAGGGGCCCCGATATGTTATATAACGGGGTCGGGCTAATCAATAGAGGACAGACAATTCCTTTGTTCTATACGTGTACTTTGTACACCCCTATCGCAATATACAAAGAGCGGTAGTAGGCTTTTACCTCCATCGAGTCGGCTCAAACCAAGGTAAAATCGCCACCGTGCTTCACCTCAGACCTAATCACCTCTCCAAGGCATCCTACCGAGGGATTAGTGGGAATCATATCCAACAATGAGTTCTCATTGATTACTCCAATCCACCAATTAGACATGAAAAAGGGACCATCATAAATATTCAGCAAGACAAGTCTATACCACAATCCCAAGATTATGATATCTCTCTCGCCTACCAATCCAAAATCAACTAAGTACCATGTATCAGACAAATTAAAATGGCAAATAAAAAATATGATTTATAATTGTATCAATAGTGAAATCATTTCCTGAAATAATTTCACATGATTAACAATCCAATAGTTTAATTACTTTGACCACAATTTAATCTCGTACTAACAATCCAAACATCATTGTCTCAACTTAGTTATCAACCATTCTATCATCAAATCCAATTTTGATTTACCTTCAAATATGCACAACCAAAAAATATCTATAGATGATCAAATGATCCAAATTACATTTGTCAAAGCACTTATAACCATTAAAATGACAACATGAATGTCTCGGGCCTTGCCACCAGAGTATGAATTACATCATGTGATTGCTCCTATTTCACCACAGAAATCAATCAATTATTCCAAATCACACACGTTGACGACCAAAACTACAAATCTTGGCAAAACTAGGGCTCACGGCTGGCCGAAATAGCGAATTTAGGAAGAACTCAAGCAGCGTAAACATTCCGAGATCTTGTCTGTGAGATTGATGAGGTCACAGAACTCGAGCTCGCCATCATGCAGCTGCATGACTCCCTTCCTTCTCGTGCAAGCCCTAGTGGATCCTAGAACCGTGCGCGCCTCCTCCTTGCCATGCCTCCAGTCAGCGGTCGACCCTCGCCGACCAGCTGATCCCCATCCCGTGGCAAGCCGCTAGCAGCTCGAACGGCGCCACCACTGCCTCTATCTCCTGGGGGTGGACGCACACGGGGGCATATGCAGGGGATTGACGCTGCAAGACGGACTCGGTCTGCCCGGGGAGGCCTCAAACCCTAGCACAGCCTGGTGTAGGACGCGACAGGAGAGGAGAAGAGCAGTGACTAAAATAAATTCTCTCTCTTCCCATTTTACCCGTCAATTTGTTTTGGGAGGGAAGTCGTTGGATTGTTTAAAACAGTGAAGTACCTAAAGTACCCCTCAGGCTCGAAAAATACCCCGCCCTAGACTGAGTGAAGTACCTAGTACGAGTAATGCTACATCTACAAAAGATTACTTAAATTTTTTACATGCAAGCTGATTAGAATTATAGTTCGTAATAGAGGAATGAAGGGGCCCACCCCAATTGAATTTAGAGGGGGAGGGATTAATTAGTTTGGAAAGTTAACTAAAACGATTGCAGATTCTTTGTAGGTCAAGCAGGTCAAGCATTATTCACCTATTACATGAACTTTCACAGGAAATCTGGAGTAGTAAAACGACTGGACCATAGAATCCCTTCGAACCAGTATCGATTTGATGCACCGGACACTATTCCTATACCTTTCAATTGCATATATTAGTATATATTTTGAGACATAACTAAAAAGGGAAACACTATGTAGCTGACGTTCCCCAAGACATTTTCCCAGTGAACTACCTCACTGCCACGGGATCCAAATTCCACGGGTGATAATTTATGAAGAAATCTGCCTTCAAATAAACGAATTCCCATGCACTACCCTAAAAATACCAGCCGAGCAACACTAAAAATTCCATCTGGGCTGTTCGCAAATGCCATCTTTGGCCGGGAACATTCCCAGGTTATTGTGCTCCAATTAAAAAACATGTAGTGAAAATGCAAGATTGTTGGTGCACACAAGATAATCAGCTAATAGCAAATTAATTATAAACTAATCTGTGGTTGGATGGTTAGTAGGATAGTAGTATCTGCAGCCCAGTAGAGTTCAAGTCCTAAACTTGGCTTGCATTTTTCTAAGTTAATTTCAGGTCATCTGGCGATGCGTATTCAGTGGAAAGAGACATCCCCGTGGACTATAAAGGTGTGTGTGGCGACTTCATCAATTTTAAAATGATATGACAGTTCAGTCTCTTCAAGGTGCTGATAGAGATATGATCAATATATGAGCGTTTGTATATGTGTTATGTTAAAAAACAATAGATTAACTGTCAAACGACTAAACAGAATGCCGACGAAAACACTGGTGGCACGTCCCTTTATGTCCATCTTATTTTCTCTCTCTTGGGTGCAGCACTGCACACCAAAGAAATCTCCGGTAGTGCGCACGAAACCTCTTGCACATGCAGATCTAATCTACCTTTCATGAAGCCTAGCTAATCAGACAACAGAAAAACAGCAGAGCTGCCCAAAGTCTTGTGCCTCAAGCTGCCAATGCCAAGGAAACCTTTTCGCCAATATTCATCTCGTCATCGCCATCAAAAATTGTCCCGTCGCCTTGCAAGCTAGCATGCAACCTGCCTACACATATAATAAAGGTGGTCCTGGATCTACACCATGTTTTTCACCCTTTGATCGAGTCTTGCTTCCTACGAACGATCGATGGCTAAGCTTACCCGATCATGTTTCGGGGTTAATCCTGTTTGTCCGAATTACGTTTGTCTAATTCACAAGTTAACATGTCTAGTAAAGAGCCCAGGAGACTACTTTGATTGTGTCAAAAATATAATAAACCACCTGGATGGCTAAAGCAATGCCGCTATCACAACCCCGTGATGCCATTTTACCGGCACCTAAATGGAAATTTCATCGAATGTTCCTAGCAAACAGTGTGGCTGGATACAAGTTAGTCAGAGTCGGGATTCAGAGTCGGATCGGTTTTCCTCAGACATAATCTAGTCGTAAGATCGAGTCGTAGAATCGAGAATTCTACTAGACTTAATCAAATAATATATTTTGTATGCACACTAAAAATTTATATGGGTTCTATAGAGTTTTGACACTAAATATGGAGCAAAGAACATACACATAAATGCTAGTTGTATTCCACTTCTTTTTATGGCTAACCTATCATCTAGCTCGCATGTATGGAACATATATGAGAGGGAAATATATAGAACATTTAAACCTTCAATGCATGAAATTTACTTATGTTCTTTTTAGAGTGTGTGAATAGTCGATCACTTGTCTATCTGACCTACAGTGTTAAATCTTGAAGGGTCTTGCTCTCCTTCTCCGATCAATCTTGAAGCATCCTCCTTTTCACGCCAATTCCATATGTTGACCAGTCTGATCCTCAATTTCGATCTAGGGTTTCTCAGAGCTAGATCAAAGGTGTCTATGGCTGAACGTTTGGACTTGGGAGGGGAATAAAGGTCCATGAGGTATATGAAAAGGGGTTTGGATGATGGCATACTATTTTGCTACAACTAAAAAATGGCTTAGATAAGTTAGTAGAATCGGCAGTAGTTCATAGCATAGTCGGGATTGTATAGTTTTCTACAAGATCCTTTGATTTGGATCGCGACCCACCATGGATTATACCTGATCCGGATTCATAGTGGGATTTGGATTGACATGCTTCCGTAGGATCGTGAAGTCGTAGGATTCTAGGAGTCGAATCGGGATTCTGACTACCTTGGCTGAATAAAGAGTAGCGACACCTGGCCTATGACTATGTACTTCTGGTGTATCAACCCATTTTAATATATATAGTTTCGCGTAGCAGTTGTACTGATAATGTTGTTTCGTTGAACTGATCGTCTCGTTTATGTAAAAAAAATCATGGATTTTTTCGTCAGAATGAGGCGTGTAATATATCGTTAGAAAGCTCTTGACATCTAGATTACAATCATATAGAACATTTTTTTTGCAAAATCATCATGGTTTAAGAGCAGTTTTGAAAAAAAATGTTTTTTCAAACCGAAAACGTGAACCGTATTTTGGAGTTTGTTTTCAAATGGTTTGTCGGAATTGAGCAAATGAGATGGCATTGAAAGCTGGTGAAAATCCACATCTTCCAATATAGAATGGTTTTTCAAATTATGTATGATTTAAAAGAAATTTGGAAACAGGTGAAACTCTGTGTGAAAAGTATTTTCATGATTTTTGCATACACTTTGTCGGATTGACGCAAATGATATGGCGTTGGAAAGGTATGAAAAATGTGCAACTTCTGCGTATATAAAGTTTTTCCTAATTCCTTACTGTTTAAATTCAAATTGGAATATGATGACAATTGTTTTCGAACATGATTGTTTTTTTTATCAAAATAGGGCAAAAAATATATAGTTGGAAAGCTAACACAAACGCGAAACTTAGCCATGTTCAATATTTTCTCAAATTCTCTACCATTTAAGAGTAATTTTGAATACAGTAAGACTCATCATGTTGTTTTCCCCTCCGAAAGCGCTAGTACTGAGTTATTTTCACATATTGGACTTTACTCTGTTTCTTGTACTGTTTTCTTTGTAACTTCTCAATCGTTTGTTAGAATTGAGCTTGTTTCATAACCCCACATTTTTGTTTTGAACTTCTGAGTTTTGTTTTTTGTACTTGTATATGATTACTATATGAACTTTTCATACAATTCTTTTTGTGTTTTTGTGAACATTAACCAAAATAGACGGGAAAGTGGAGATTGATTTTCATATAAACTTTTCATGTTATATTGTTTGAACTCATATGCTAGTAATATGTGAACTCTCCACTATATTTTTTTGTCGATATGTGGACATCACCAAAATAGAAAGGAGAGCATAGAGAGCACTAGTAGTACATGAACTCCCCGAGTGTATCAACGTAGGTGGGGAGAGTAATTAAACTTTGAGAACTTCTTTTATAAATCAGCTATCTTTTTTCTAACTGTCGTTTTCGAACTATCAAAATTGTGTTCATCGAACCTCCCATTGTCCTCGGTTCAACTATGAGGTTTTTTTGCCTACAGTGAATTGGCGGAATGCCCGCATTAGCTAGTTAAAAAATACACAGGGACAGAGTGTTATGGGGTGTGTGTATACATAGTTTTCCTTTGTAACCCCTTGTAGCGATGCATGTAAATGAGAGAAGTGATGTAATTTAAGTTTTCGTACATATAAGATTCATAAACATGAACTCCATCTGTGCACATATAAGAATTTAAAGCAATGTGACATGTAGCTCTAAAAATAAGGAAATTCCTTTTTGCTCTATTATACCAAGTACAAAACAACGGAAAAATGTTTTGTTTTCCAAGGCATTTCGGCAAGCACCTATAGAGCATAAATTTGTGGAAAGAATTAGCATGATATTGAATGAATCAGTAGTAGACCACAAGTGAAAATAAGTATCAATAGTAGCTCAAGCTATTCATCTTGTTTTGTATAGGATACAACTCCAGCTGAAGTTCCTCCTCTTTGTTTTGTACAGAATATATCTCCCCTACGGTTCATATATTGGTGTTCGTTCAGTTCAGATAAAGAGAGCTTACACCAGGTCAGGCAGCATAGCACGAGATACGGGGTATTTTGTTTTGCCTGTTTGTTGCCCTTCGTGATGGGAGCATTCATGGCCACTGTAATACATAAGAGTGCACTACATGCACATGACACACCATACTGGACATTTTCCTATGTTTGAACTATACGTTTGCAAGAGAACTAACCATACTTTTCTAAAGGAAGTGAACTATATCTGTGAACATCACTCTGGTACCAATGTGTCCCCGATGAACTCCAGTAGTCTTGATTATGCTGTCCTCCTCCTGCTGCTGTCCTCCTCCTGTGATCACGCCAAGGTCAGCACCAAGGATCATGCCCTTGGCACACATCGACGGGGAGTGAGTGGGGAACTTATGCCGGGGCTGTTGTCCGGACTGCTCACCACCACCAGTGGTGCCTTAGAGGTGCCCGCCGGGGGCTGGCCGCCCGCCGAAGACCTGTCCCTCTTCACCCTCTGGGCCAGTATCTTCGTATCCCTGCCAAGATGAAGCCAAGTCAAGAAAAGAGATACAACCCAAAGGGACGGAGATGACAAGAGTTGAAGCACTTACTCGTCCCCCATTTCTTCTTCCGCTGCCTTCCTGTTCCTCCTCGGGCTGAGAGACCCGAGGTTGAAGAAGACCTCCATGTCGTCACCTGCCGGAGGAGGGGAAGCAGGTGGAGTTGGGGAACGCTTAGACAAAGAAGAAGCAGATGCTTTCTTCTTCGCCACCGCGGCCTTCACCAACTTCTTCGCCGCCGCGGTCCTCGCTTGGCGCACATACGTCTCCTGGGCTTGCTGGGGTGGCATGGCCCTGCCAGGCCGAACCGGCCCGCTGGAGGTGGCCCATCGCAGGACTCGCCCTTTCCCTGCGGCTGGGGGCTCGACAGCTTCAGCCTCCTCCTCGGACGGCTCGTCGTCGTCGTCTCCAATAAGAGAAGCCCCGGTGCCGGCGCTGCTGGCCTCCCCAGCAGACTCCACCCACTGGGAGAGCTCCTTCTCTTCTACGGCCGTTGCGGCTTTGTCCTCCACGCCACCGGCGCTGCCAGCTTCCCTGGCGAGCTCCACCTCCGCCACCCTGGCGGCGATGTAGTCTAGCTCCGCCTGGGTGGTGTCCTCGACGAGCCGCGGCTCCTCGCGGATGTACTTCTCCTCCAGGGTGTCAAAAACTCCTACACCTGCTCCTCTGGCGGTGTGACCCAGTTCCAGATGGGGCCGTGCGCGTTGCACTCCGGCATCATGGCGATGATGTCGGTCTGGCGCGAGTTGTTGCTCAGCGGGACCACCCCCGTCGACAACCCAAACAAGGGCCCCTTGACGACCTTGCTAGCCTTCGCAGCCTTGCCGGACCTCTCGGCCCTGTCGTCACGGTCCACATCGAGCTGGAAGAGCTGCTGGAAGAAGTGAGCATGCGCCAACACGGTGAAGTTGTGGTCGAGGCCGGGGCGGAGTCGCATGATGTCCGCCGCGTTCGTGAAGAGCCAGGCCGGCCTCCCCTTGTTATGCAGTGGAGTGATTCGGCGACGGATGAAATCCGCCCTGATCATCTCAAGGGTGAGCCCGGCCTCGGTGAGGCGAAGAATCCTGGTGGTGGTGACCGTGAGCTTTGCGTCTTCGGCGTTGACGCTGCTCGAATCATTGCCGCGAACTGGCGGTGCCTGGCAAACCTGGCAGAACTCTTGTAGATCCTCCTCTTCAATCCAGCACCACCGGGCCCGCCACTCCTCCCACCTCTCCTTCTAAGCGCCCTCCGGGTATGTCCCCTTGGACCTCGGGATCCAGGCGACACAACCACAGATGGTGCCTCCCTGCCGGATCCGAGGGATGAAGTAGTGGTGGAAGAGCGCCGTGTTGTGATGCACTCCAGCGAGGCCCTCGCAGAGATGGGCGAAGAGAGCCATGCACGCCACGACATTTGGGGTAAAATCCAGGAGGTAGAAGCCGAAGGTATGCATGATGTCATTGAAGAAATCGGAGAAGGGGGGTCAGAGGCCGCAGGAGAAGTAATCGACAAAAAACAGATACCGATTCGGGGTGGCTTTGCCGCAATTGGCGGGGATGACGCGTGTGGCAGGGTGCCCCGTTGTCTCTCCCCCCGTGTTGACTCCCCACAGCGGCCTGAAGTTGTCCTGAATGTGGGCCGCATCGACCGTCGAGGGAAAGTAGGCGAGCTTCGCCCTTCGCGCCGCCAACTCCTTCTCCGGCGGCTTCGCCCCTCCAGCGTTCTTGGCCACTCCCTTGCCCTTGCCAGTCTTGGGTGTCATGGCGGCTGCGAACGGTGGAAGGGAAAGGGCAGCAAAGGTGCAGCGGCGGCGAGCAAGGGTTGAGGAAGAAGGAAGGAACGACGGCTTTGAGATTGGAGAAGACATAGGGGGTAAATGAGCAGTGTGCCCGCGGCCGTTTCCTTTTTTACGGGGAAGGCACGGGACGCCTCTTTACCATGATGTGACGCATGCGTGCGGGGACCGCCCCACGCATGACCCCCTTGCTGGGGATGACAGCAACGCCGCGGCAAGACCCTTTTCGGGTCCCCCGACAAGACCCTTGCCGAGGGCATCAGCAGGGCCACTGCCAAACCCGCACCAACCAGGACTCTGCCGCCGTTCGCATGCAGCTGCCAGCCCAACCAGCTGGGCAGGCACCTGTGTGGCAGCATGCAGCTTCCAAGACAAACCAGCAAGCACCTGCGTGGCGGCATGCCGATCTTCATGAAGGCCCTACCACCGCGCCACCTCAGCTGCTTGCCTGCCTACATGGCGCTACATGCATCGCTCGTCTGGGCACGTCTCGAACAGAGGCAAAGCGGCGACGGACAGGACGGGCATCGTTCCCGTCCCCGATAAATTTAATGGACACCTACGTAGTGCATTTAATGCACTTTGTCCCGTAATGCTGTGCGATAAGCTCGCGCACTGTAGGCCTTTCCACCTCATGTGTGCCACTACGGCAGCCCCTTTTTCCTATAAAAGGAGGACCGAGGCGACCAGGAGAGGATTTCGGCTTTTTGGGACGGCACAACCACCGTAGCTAGTTCAGAAAGCTCAAGAGCACTCAATACATCCACCAAAGCAGGACTAGGGTTTTAGGCATCCTTGCGGCCTGAACCTGGGTAAACGATCTGTGTGCTAGCTCCTAAACCTGCTCTTCTCACGACCCCACGCCCGCCGACCGTAGAAGGGATCCGAGTGATCCCATAGGTGTCGTTCCCACCGACAACTGTGGTGTGAGGCTGCCGTCGCCGTAGGGCCTAGCCAGTGGTGGGAGTAGTAGGGCGGTGAGGCCTCCACGGCAGCACAGTCGACCACGGGAGGCAGGAGCAGGCGGCACGACCGGCGTTGCTTTGGGCGGCTGGAGCAAGAAGACCAGAGGTTGAAGAAGCACTAGGGCCGTTGGATGGACATCGTATGTTGCTGGAGCTGGAATCGTTCATATTGACTAAGTTGACAAAGCCCTCCGTCCCCGTCAACTTAGTAGGCCCACATGTAAGCCTCCCACTATGCTGGGTCCCAGCTAGCAGGGGGAGTATTCATTTTTTGTGCGTTATAAGGAGGCACTTCCTTGCGTGCAAAGATATAGCTGGTGGGTCTGACCTGTCAGTGGGGGGGGGACATTTTTTGGCGAAATAAAGAGGCCCTTCCGGTGGGTCCTAGATGTCAGGTGGAGGAATAATTATTTTGCACGTAATAAGGAGGCATTTCCTTGTGTGCGGCCGTGGACCCAGCTGTCAGCCTCTCCACGTACAGTCCACGTCCGATGGAGGTCGTTCATTGACCACATTGACCACGGCGCGCCGAGAGCACCAAAGCGGTGGACGGCGGCGAGGCCTAAGAAGGGAACGACATGGAGCCCGGGAAGACTTGACAGTGGTTGCCCACGTGGTCGGGAGTACGAGACTTTACATGTCTGGCTGTCGTCGCCGAAAAATAACAGGAGGTGTGGGTGAGTAGAGGAATGGCCTGGCCAGCAATGGAGTAGGGTGGGGCGGTGCGGCCTATGCGGCAGCACAGCCGGCCACGGGAGGCGGGTGCAGCCAGTCCCACCGGCGCTGGTTTGGGCGGCTGGAGCAGGAAGATCAAATATTGAAGAAGCAGCACGGCCGTTGGATTAACATCCAATGGTCACTACTGCTAAAATCGTTTGTGGACTAAGTTGGCAAAGCCTTTCATACACGTCAACCTAGTAGACCCACAAGTCAGCCTCCAAATCTGTCCCGAACATCATACAGCCCGAAATTTCTAGACAGATTCAAATTAATTTAAAAACTAAACATACCTTAATTTAAATCCAATGAAATCTTACCCGCACAAAAACAATGAAATTTAAAATATCAAAATCCGAAAGAAAAAAGTATTTTGGAACTAATTTCCTGTTTGCTGTATTTTTTCATTTTACAGCACATTTAATATTACTTATAGCCCATTTCTTATTACTTATAGCCCATTTTCTGGGCAAAATGCATCCCTCCTCGTCTTGAAAGATTTCCGGCCCAACAAGGCGTAGAAAAACAAGTAGGCCTACGTTGGTTATTCTACAAAAAACAAAATAGCTGGGCTAGCCATTTTCAAAATGGAAAAAAACAAACTGGGTTGGTCATGTGCTAGACGGGCCACAGCTCCCGAACAACCCAGTTGATACCCTTCTCCGTCCCGAAAAAATAAAATTACTATGCGTGCTTCTGGATCCCTACTGTCATCCTCACCATGTACAGTCATCTCCTTATTCCTCTTGGTTGTTGACCATGTTGACCACACCGGAGGGCGGCGCTTTGGCGAGCAAACCAAGGCGGAGGACGATTGTGAGGCCTCGGACAGGAACGAACAGGAGCCTGGGAAGATGCATAGAGTTTTAGGGTGCGATGGGGCCACGATGCATGCGTGGCAGCACAACCAGCCGTGGGAGGCGGGAGCAGGCGGTCCCTCAGGGGCTTGTTTGGCTTTGGCAGCTAGAGGAAGAAGAGACTGAAGAAACACGATAGACGTTGAATGTCAATCCAACGGTCAAGGTTGGCACAATCGTTTGTTGACTAAGCTGACACCAAGTAGCATACTTTTTTATGTATAAGAAGAAAAGAAAAAATCGGCTTGTTTGCCTGATAACATTCCCGAAACTGCGACCGTTCGATCTTGCATCACAACTAAAACTGTGAGTAAAATGCGTTCGTATGCCATCCTTCTCCCAGGGAACGTTTGCCACATAAGTGGCTAGCACCCTTGGCTTTCAACCGAGAGGTCTTGGGTTCGAGTCCCAGGAACTCTCAATTTTGTCCTCCTTCCTTCCTTGCAAAAAAAAGAAAGAAAATCAAAGACTTGAGAGGGCATACAGAACAAGCTAGTGTACCAGCAAAGAGACGTTGCTGAGTTTTAGAAAAAAGAGAGACGTGCTCCTGTAGCTGGTTCCAATCCAAACCTAGACTATGACTATATATGGTGCTATGCTACTCTGCAAGTCATGAAACTGACATATCCAACGTTCGTGTCTCCTCTTCTCTACTTACTCTGCCTAGCATCAGAAGCTCTGGCCGCAGCAACCATGTCCGCTGGCTGCTCGTCCACATGCTCTTCAGCAGGCAACAACCAGATATGCGCCAAGTCGCCACCCGTACCATCGCTTGTGGGTCTCATCACACCCCCGTCGGCACACACACCGCAGCCGGTTGCTCATTGCAACCCACTGCCGTTGGTGTGGTGCCACTGCTGCAAATCACGCAGAGTCATCTGTCGCGTCTCAACCACAATCCTCAACCCTGACCGAGTCTTCTACAAATGCCCGAATCATGGGGTAATAATACGTTTAAGTGTTGTTCTGCTGCTTTTAGTTGCTGATTTTTTTAATAGTTTGGTTGATGATCTTCCAATTTGATTCGTGTAGAAAAGGGAAGATTCGTGTGATTTGTATTTCTGGGAAGTTGCTGATGTGGGGGAACGGAACTACGCTGATTATTTGGTAAGCCGAGGAATCCCAATACCAGCAGGTTGGGGTGTTGGACAAGTAACTGAAGGAACGGCAGAAGAGGAAGATGCAATTCCTCTAATCATGGCCAAGCAACAGCTGCTGAACGGCCTGGACAACATTGAGGAGATGAAAGAGCTTGTGAAGATAATGGGAAAATCGATGTGCTCTGTAGGATGTTTGTCTATTTATTTGCAGTGTATGTAGCACTCGTGATGTATTCAGTGGCTATGACATGAGCACTTTGCTGAAACTAGTAATGAATGAAACCTGTGTAGCAGGCTGGGCGTAGTTTTGTGGACATCTAATGATTTCTATTAACAGAAATCGGGGGGTATCCCCTTTTCTCATAAATAAATAAATAGTATAGGCCCTTTTGGTAATAAATAAATAAATTAGCAGAGGCCCTGTCGGGTCAGATTTGTTCCCATTCGAAGATGTCGAGCAAATTTGCAGTCCAACAGCAAACTATGTCATGAAATTTAAGTTTCATAGACAAATATGAGTACAACTAAACAACAATGTCATCATGTTTTAGTCGTCATACAATCACCAAACACAAATGGACATACATAAAAAGTGATGTTCTCATAGCAAAATACTAAACAACACGTTCATCAGGTTTCAGTTGTCATAGCAAACACAATTTCACATAATAGATAAAAAATGTCTTCTGAATGGAAAATACGACAAAAGCAATCTAATCATCATCCGCAGCAGCATCAACATCTTCGCAATGTGTATCAGTCTGAATCGTAATTCCCCAGAGTGTCATCTTCTTCTTCATCATCAATGTCCTCGAACGTTGGCTTCTTCTTGATCAACTCTTGTATGTCCACATCACGACAGGAAATCTTTTCGCCAGCGTCATTGACGTGATGGTTCACAAAGATATTAGGAACATCTGTGGAATCTTGTATGTCAGGAACATTGTAAGAATCATCTTGTTGTGCAACTTCATTAAACGAATTCCTCTGCTCAAACCTTTGCAATACTCTCAAGTCATCACTATGTGCAAATGTGTATTCCAAGAAAAATATCTGTGTTGCTTGATTTGCCAAAATAAAAGGCTTGTTGGTCTGGTACGCCGCCTTGACACTGATGGATTTTAAATAATCATCAACTCTGGGTTTTGCGATCCTGGAAAACAGGTTATACCAACGACAGCACAACAGAACCACACACACCGATGATCCTCGAAACTGGAGACATACTGCAGCTGAACAATATCTATTATGTTAGCATACATTTCAGTTGTCTCTCTGTCGTACGTATCCGTGCTCATGATAGCACTGTTTTGTGTCTTCCTGCCTTCGTCGCGTGCACAGGTGTTGTAGTGCACATCTCCAAGAATTCAAGATTCCTAATGTCTTTCCCGAGTATCAGGACCCATTGCTAGTGCGTAAAGGGCATCATCAACTGCCTGCCCATCCTCCCGCATCTTCTTAACCTATGGATAGAAAATAGACAAGCTGATCATCTTATGTACTCAATATATTGAAAAAACTCATAGCGCAATTCAAAAGCTTACATGGTTCTTGAACCATTTCGCAAATCCTGCCATAACTAGTTTGTCAATGTTTCTTGGATTTTGCAGCAGTAACTCCTGTTTGTAGATGCTACACAACATAGTGATGGCGTCAAACATTTAAATATATAAGAATGTGCTGAAGTTTAGTAGATTACGATGTATAAGCTGCAGTACTTAGCACTTACTTGATATAAGGTAGTATCTCAGGAAATTATTCAACACATACCAAACCATTTTGTCAAAATCTTTAGGTTTGTCCTCTTGTCGAGTCTTCCCTATAACTCGAATAGAATAATCGAAAACATTGAGCCCGGGATTGTCTTCACCCACCTCTTTGCTAAGCTCATCGAATGTTTTAATGTATTTTGAGCAGAATGTCAACGCTTCTGTAGCAATGTAGGCCTCTGCAATGGAACCCTCGGGTCTACCTCTATTCCTAACATAGCCCTTGAAAGTTCCTAGCCGCCTTTCAATAGGGTACATCCAGCCATACTATACTGGACCTCTAAGTAGTCCTTCATCTGGTAGATGAACAACCAAATGCACCATCACATCAAAGAAGCATGGAGGATATATCTTCTCAAGCTCGCATAGGATAGTTGGTATCTTGTCTCTAAGACGCTCCAAAGCATCTACCCTGATATTTCTACTGCAGAGTTCCTTGAAGAATTGTCCCAACTCTGCAACTGCTCTGTATAAGTCAGGGCGGCCCAATCCTCTAAGGATAACAGGTTTGAAGTAGGACATGGCAGTCATGAGTTTTCAACCCTTGTACCTTGTTTCCATCTGCACTGACTCTCCTTTCAGGGTTGGAAGAAAATCCATGTGGGAATCTCACATGTGACAGGACCTCACAGAATTCTTTTCTTTTACCTTGTCCAAGACGTACACAGCTGGTGCCATAACCCGTGGTTTACCTTCATCTTCCACCTGCAAATCCTTTCTGATACCCAGGTATCTTTCGTCTTGCCTTCAATATTAAGAAGTGTGCCGATAATGCTGTCAGATATATTTTTCTCTATGTGCATCACATCAAGATTATGCCGTAGATCCAAATCTTTCCAATACTCCAAGTTTGACAAGGTGGACCTGTTGGTAAACAACAATCTCTCTTCTGCCCTGCCACGCTTCCTTTTCCCACTACCATTACCAGGATGGTTTCCTGGTATAATATGCCTGACCTTCTCTAATTCCAGTTGCAACTCATCGGCGGTGAGCCTCTTTGGCGCATCACAGTTTTCATGCTTTGCATCACATGACTTCAGTATTTTGTAGGACGCGACTTGTCCTTGGCAAGGAAACAGCGGTGTCCAATGTAACAGGTCTTGCTAAGTATTTCGTATGACAGCGGATTCCTGTCACAACGAACACATGCATTGTAACCATGTGTCGTTCGCCCTGACATATTGCCCAAAGCCGGATAATCATGGATGCACCAAATTATAACAGCACGCAGAAAGAAATTAGCTGGTGGGTTGCTATATAGGTCTCGAGTGAGAACACCCCTCCATAGCTGTTGAAGTTCCTCCACAAGAGGCTCCATGAATAAATCAAAATCCTTTCCAGGACTTTTTGGACCTAGGATGAGCAAGGCCATCATGTAGTTTGATTCCTTGGTGCAGACATTTGGAGGCATGTTGTAAGGGATAACAAGCACTGGCCACATGCTATATGTGGCGCTCTGGTGGCCAAATGGGTTAAATCCATCTGAAGCTAAGCCAAGTCTAATGTTTCTCGGGTCAGCAGCAAACTTTTTGTGTTTCTAATTGAAGCTTTTCCACTCACTATCATGTGATGGATGGCTCATTACATTCTAATCTCTGTACTCATGGTTCCTAGAATGCCAAAATACATCCTCTCTTGTTTCAGTATCATGAAACAACCTCTGCAATCTTGGTGTAATTGGAAAATGTCCCGGAACATTCTGAGGAATCCTCTTCACAACATCGCCATCTTTCCATCCTGATGATTTGCATTTCGAGCATTCACTTAAGTTGGTATAATCCTTACGGAACAAAACACAATTATTCTTACAAACATGGATCATATCATATCCAATTCCAGCTGCACGAAGGAAATTCTTCATTTTACTGTAGGTGTGTGGCAGCTCAAGCACATCTGGGAAAGCTTTGTGGAAAGCAGCCAACATCACATCGAATGATTTGTTGGTCATCCGCTCAGATGTATTCACCTAAAGAAAGGTGACCATAGCTAAGAATACTGACAGCTTATTTCTTGGGGTGACAGCCACGTTGCATTGATCCAACATGCAGGCCCACCGTGTGTCTTCTGTAGGTGAAAGTTCATGAAATGCATGAGAATTTCGTAGCATTGTTTCAATGTTGGTCAAACTCACTGGCTTCGCCACCACCACCTCCTCCTCCTCTTCCACCTGAGCATCAGGCAGATCAAGATGGTGATCTGCTGCTTCCACGTAGTTAGTAACTTTGACGTTCACAGCTCCACCATGATGAACCCACCTAGTATATGTGACTGACATCCCATACAAGTATAGATGATTTTGCACAGTTGACTGGGGTCTTGTAACTGAATTCGTACAACTACTACATGGGCAGAGCACATCTGATTTCGGACAACCATACTCAGCTCTGATAAAGTTCATGAAGTTTTCAACCCCCTCGACATATGCAGCGGAGAATCTTCGAGTAGAAGTTATCCAAGTCATGTCCATCTGTTAGACATACAAATTAGTTCTTCTACTAGATATTATAGGAAAAACATATATGCTTTTTATGAAGTCTAGAAAAAAAATACCTAGGTCGATGTCTAAAGCTATGGCAAGATATTTGGACAAGCAGATCGAACTAATGAAATATATTTAAAGCTAATTCAGCAAATAGATGTGAGTGCTAAATTATGGCAGGCTGTTTCAGCATTCAATGAGGCCGAGCACACAACCATCGAACAAAGATCGAGTATAAAACGTTGTAGAGCTATTTCACCTAACAGATTGGCTACTAGACCGTGGCAATGTATGTCATAATAAATATATGGTAGGATATTTTAGCAACTAATCAGGCTTGACATGCCATCTTAGCTAAGCAGATTGAGTGCAGAACAGGGCAAGGAAGCTTCTTAAGCAGAGCATATTGACTGTAAACTACTTCGGCAAATAGTGAGATTAACATCGTCCATCAGCTAACATTTAGCGCTACACCAACATGCATGGGGCCTCAGTCTAGAATGCGCGTACCGTGGGAGAAGCTTCCTGCCATGCGTCTCCACATGAACGTTGCCAGCAGTGGCGGTGCTGACCGTCGTGCGCCTCCACAAGAACGTCACCAGCGGTGGCGGCACGGCTCAAGGACGACAGTCTACGAGAGCGTAATGTGGAGCGAGAGGATCGCCGTGCATCCCCTCGACGAACCGTGGCGCTGACATATCGGCGCAGCGGGGAGGGCGGCTTTGGCGGAGCGAATGGAGTGGAGGGGGACGGGGGGAGGGTGGTTTGGGGAATATTATTGGCTAGTTGGCCGAAGGGCGGTTGAATTTGGGATTTGGGGGGAATTTTCTTTGGGGGGGATTTTTGCGCAGTGGGCGGGGGAGTTTGGCACATGGTCGGTTTCTCCAAGTGCAGTCCCACGGGTCAGTGAAGAGGCAAGTCGAAGCGCATTTCGTTTGCATGAGCCGTGTGTAGGACCGAATGTGTGTGGGGTGCAATGCGACCGCGACAGGGGTGCTGTGAGTGTACCCCCTTTTTCCTTTTAAACTAGGTGCTTCGCCCCCTAAAAAAACGTTGTGCTTCGTGCGATCCATCTATACTAAAATAGCGCGGCCAGGTCTTTTCCCGTCCGATATGCTGGGAGGTTGGCTTAGTTGTGTTTTTTTAGACGAGTAATGCTACACCTACGTAATCCCAGTTACGTAATTAACGTAATGTGAAACATGTGAGCTGTTGATTGTATATTGGGGGGAGGGAGGGGCCCACCATCATGAAAATCAGGGAGGAGAGAGAGAGGCAATTTACGTAAACCCTTTCATAGGTTCCCGTAGATGTAGAAAGATGTGAAATGCATGAATGTGGAGTGGACGTACTATTGGAGTGCCTTAGATAAATTGTGTATGTAGACCCTGTGTGTTTATTTACTTTGCATGTTAGCTTTGCCTCGGTTCAATAATATATAAAAAGCAGAGTTGGTGATGATGGTGTGCCTGCCATCCTACAATATAGGCCATCCGATCTATATCTAATGGATAAGAAGGTAACTATGACAATTTACCCGCACTCCTCTCCACATTTGCAGATAAGGCCTTCCCTCGTTCATCCTTTTCTCCCACAAGATCTTCATGTTCCATACAATGCACGGGCATCTTGCTAGTACTCCTACAATATACTATATTGTTGTGAAAGTTCATATACACTGGCCGAGATTAATGCAAACACGGCATATTTTCATTACATTTCAAACTTTTATAGGACAGAAAAATAAAAGAAACCCGACCGTAAACCTATTCTACGGCGGCAGCTGACATCCTCCATCTGTGATCTCCATGTACGGGGGTGGGGTTCAAGACGAAGGTGCAGTCTATGGCGAGGAAGAGTAGAACACAGGAGACGGACCGGCCAGTTGGCACACCATGCCTTGCCGCCTCCCATGCCCTACTCATCCTCGGAGGAGTCTCCGACCTCGGCGGTGCCGAACGTTGGACGATGGCAAGTAGGACGCATGGCTGACGGTGCTCCCATCGTCGGCTGCCATCGTGGCCACCGCTTGTGCGGTCGTGTCCGCGTCCGGCTACGCCTCTATTGCGTCACGAGCGGCGACTTGATCGAGGGCAGCGACCTCGAGCTTCATCTGTGAAGACAAATCTCTCCCGTAGAGCATTCATGCTCACGGTCATGGCGGATGTGGCACCAAGTAGCAGGACGATGCACTATGGTGTGGAGGTTAGCTGGGCATTGCCGCTTTAAGTAGCGCATTCCGGTGAGGCCAAAGCATCCACGCACGTCATTAAGTCGCCGGAGTTTGTTCCTCAGGCACCAAGCCTCTTAACGACGACGTATGGACGGACGGCATGAATGCGGGCAGCTAGCACTGGCTGGGAACGCACCGCGCGACGGCACGAGGGACGAGGGTTTTTGGTGTGCCAGGGTAGTCAGTGCGGTCGTGGCAACATTGGAGATGCCCTTTGCTCACATGCGACCCCACATGTCATTGAAAAAGCAAGACGATCCGGCATGGTCTTAGGTCCTAGGGATGCAGTTGGCCGCACTACACCACTCCGCGGACGCGTCGCGACACGCACGCACTTCGGCGCCTCGTGCATCCTCGACGAGTCGGGTGTTGATCTACTGGTCATGCCACAGCTCTAACGCCACTATCGACACACTGAAACTGACTGTTTCCAGCGATGATGAGCGTGTCGCTCACCGTGGTCGCCCTGTCCAGAGGCGGTGCTGGAGCTGCGCCACGTTGCTGGCCCCCACGACCCACATGAACGATTGCCGGTGGCGAGGAGGTCGTGGGCCAGCTCCTCCATTGGACTAGTCTGCGCCACGTCGTCCCGACAGGTGTGCCCCACATGTCGGTTTCCATGTTTTCCCGGCCATATTCGAGCTCAGTGCTCCGTGTTGCGCATTAGGCGCAGAACATGTGGTTTTTGTGCCTTGGTTCAAATGTGGTACAGTACCAAGTTGTTACCCTAGCCCCAAGTGTGGTGTTTTTGGGTATGGTACCACCCTTTTACTTTTCAAGTAATGAAGCGTAACACTTGATTAAGTAGCCGGATGGTGTGCTAAATGTAGGTGTCTGACTATTTGAAAGAATAATTGAGGTGTGACCGGTCCGTGCCCACATTTAGGGGTCCAACTTACCATGTTCCGGTAGTAGTAACTATACTAGTCCCTGCGTACTCCCTCTGTTTTTATTTACTCCGCATTTTAGCTTTCCTCAAAGTCAAACTTTGTAAACTTTGAAAAAGTTTATAGACAGAAATAATAACATATACAATAACAAATCAATACCATTAGATTCATTATTGAATATACTTTCTCATCATATATATTTGCTATTGTAAATGTTCATATTTCTACTCTTACTAGCAAGATGCTCGTGCATTGCAAGTAACATCAAGAAGCATTTGTATGACTAGTTTAGATTGTGAGGAAAAAGGATGAACGAGGGAAGGCCTTATTTGCAATTGTGGAGAGGTGTGTGGGTAACTTTTTGAAAAATTGCCATCATTTCCTTCTTATCCGCCAAATATAAATTGGACGGCCTATATTGCAGGATGGCAGGCACACCATCATCACCATCTCTGTTTTTTATAAGAGTCCGTCCGATTTATAAGTGACGGATAGGAAGGAAACTATGGCAATTTCACAAAAAGACACCCACACCCCTCTCCACATTTGCAAATAAGGCCTCCCCTCATTCATCCTTTTCTCCCACAAGATAAACTACTCATACAAATGCATCTTGATGTTCCGTGCAACGCATGGGCATCTTGCTAGTATACATAAAAAACAGAGTTGGTGATGATGGTGTGCCTACCATCCTGCAATATAGGCCGTCCGATCTATATGCAACGGATAGGAAGGAAACTATAAAAATTTACCCGCACTCCTCTCCACATTTGCAAATAAGGCCTTCCCTCGTTCATCCTTTTCTCCCACAAGATCTTGATGTTTCGTGCAACGCATGGGCATCGTGCTAGTTTTATATAAACTTGGTTAAATTTTATGAAGTTTGACTTCAGTCAAACCTAATATGCAGAGTAAATAAAAACAGAGGGAGTATCTTACTCAGTGACCAAGACGGAAGGGAAAACGAGACAACTTATTGTTTATTTGAGCCATTCAAGTATAATCATGCGGCGTTGCTTATTTCTCATTCCTCTCCAACCCTCTTCTCCATCAATCATGCCTCCCTCCTGTCGAGTCCATCCTCCCGCATGCGTTATTTGAACATTCCATTGAGTATCATTTGCATGTGCGCCTAAACCATGCTTGTATTTCCAATGTTGTAATTTGTCCGACATGCATACAAACAATGTTGTAATTTCTCTTCCTAGATTTGTATTCAAACAGAGATGGTTTCCAATTTGTTTTCAATCACGTGAATGTGCTTATTCTCGCGCATGCTCTTCCTACTAGGATTTCGCCATGTACAGCCGGTCCAATAGTAACTTTTTAAGCTCCCTGTCCAATAGTACTAGTGGAGTAGTGACAACATCTGTGGTAGAGTATGCAGTGCTCATAGTACTCCCTCCTTCCATTTATATAGGGCCTAAGAGCAAGTCTAATAAGGCCTAGTCAGCAGGCTATAAGACTTGTCATGCCATTAAAATACTACTTGGAGGAGTGGGAAGAGAGGAGAGAGAGTTAAGCGGGCTCTTCCAATCATATACCTTGCTCATAGATCAAGAAAAAATAGTATGCATGCAACTCTCTTCCAATCATATACCTTGCTCATGCAAATATTAAATGCTTAGAGCCAACCTAATAGCCATTCTACTACCAAGAGCCAACTTACATGGCACTTTTGCCTATGTGAAGGAGAGAGATGTGAAAAAGTAAGGGGAGTGAGCTCTCATGCAAGAGCCTAGCTATATATGCATTCCTACGTAAATACAATAAATATGAAGAAAAAGATAGAGAGGAGATGAGAAGAAGTACCAATACAATATCCAATCTTATAGCCCACACTATTGTATGAGTGCATATAGATGAAGGCTATAGATAACATGGCAGTTCCTTATAGCCATTGGCTCGCTATATTATTAACCATGCTCTAATGCGTTTTTCAAAACCGCCTTTGACTATTGACAAGATTAATAGTACATGAGATGTGTAATGTGAAAATTATGTCATTGGAAGCTCCTTTCACATATGAATTTGACAGTATGCTTTGTGTAAGTTGCATGTCATATATTATTACTCTAATATTTGGTCAAAGTTAGCCTCGAAAAACGCATTAGGCCCTTTAGATGGAAGGACAGAGTAGTAGTGGAAGTGGATCCTCTAACATAGGTATCCCTGCCTTACCCTCCCTGAGGGAGTCCTGGATTAGGGGGTCTCCGGACAGCCGGACTATATGCTTTGGCCGGACTGTTGGACTATGAAGATACAAGATTGAAGACTTCGTCTCATGTCCGGATAGGACTCTACTTGGCGTGGAAGGCAATCTAGGCAATACGGATATGTATATCGCCTCCTTTGTAACCGACCATGTGTAACCCTAGCCCCCCTATGGTGTCTATATAAACCGGAGGGTTTTAGTCCGTAGGACAACATACAATCGTACCATAGGCTAGCTTCTAGGGTTTAGCCTCTCCAATCTTGTGGTAGATCAACTCTTGTAATACTCATATCATCAAGAATAAATCAAGTAGGACGTAGGGTTTTACCTCCATCAAGGGGGCCCGAACCTGGGTAAAACATCGTGTCCCCTGCCTCCTGTTACCATCCGCCTTAGATGCACAGTTCAGGACCCCCTACCTGAGATCCTCCGGTTTTGACACCGACATTGGTGCTTTCATTGAGAGTTCCTCTGTGTTATCGCCGATAGGCTTGATGGCTCCTACGATCATCGATAGCGATGCAGTCCAGGGTGAGATTTTTCTCCCCGGATAGATCTTTGTGTTCGGCGGCTTCGCACTACGGGCCAACTCGCTTGGCCATCTGGAGCAGATCGAAAGTGACGCCCCTGGCCACCAGGTCAGGTTTGGAAGCTTAAATTACACAACCGATATCCGCGGAGACTTGATCTTCAACGGATTCGAGCCCCTGCCTTGTGCGCCACGCGGTCACGATGAGTACGATTTAGCTCTACCATCGGACCGTATTGAGGAGATCGCACCGGCAGCCACTCCGAGCCTCAATTCGTAGCCAGTTGCGCCATCCATGGACGGGTGGATAGACCCCGTCACGGAGGCCGTATACTCAGCGGCGATCGAGCCGAATATCGACCTTACCCTTCACGAGAGCCGTGTTGCCAAACTGCCGGATCCTTCTCCGGCCACGGACTCCGAACCGCCTGCGCCCGTTCCTGTCGAATCCGATTGGGCGCCGATCATGGAGTTTACCTCCGCGGATATTTTTCAGCACTCGCCCTTCGGCGACATACTGAACTCATTAAGGTCTCTCTCCTTGTCAGGAGGATCCTGGCCGAACTATGTCCGGCAGGATTGGGATGCGGATGACGAAGAAATTCGCCGCCCACCCACCACCCACTTAGTAGCCATTGTCGACGACTTAACCGACATGCCCGACTTCGACTCCGAAGACATCGACGGTATGGGCGATGATGTAGTAGACAAAGAGGAACCACTGCCCACAGGGCACTGGACAGCCACCTCATCATACGATATATACATGGTGGACACACCCAAAGAAGACAATGGCGACGAGACAACGGAGGATGACCCCTCCAAGAAGCAACCCAAGCGCCAGCATCAGCGGCGCCGCTCTAAGTCCCGCCAAGGAAAAAGTGGTGATACTGGCACCGGAGATAATAGCACTCCGGACAGTGCCAAAGACAACAACAATCCCCTCTAGCAAGATTTAGAGCAGGAGGATGGAGGAGCCAGCCCTCCTGAGAGAGCGGTAGATGGAGAGGCGGAGGATGATAATTACATGCCTCCCTCCGAAGACGAGGCAAGCCTCGACGATGACGAATTCGTCGTGCCAGAGGATCCTATCGAACAAGAGCGCTTCAAGCACCGGCTTATAACCACGGCAAATAGCCTTAAGAAAAAGCAGCAGCAGCTTCAAGCTCATCAAGATTTGCTAGCTGACAGATGGACTGAAGTCTTGGCGGTCGAGGAATATAAACTCGAACGCCCCTCCAAGAGTTACCCAAAGTACAGGTTGCTACCCCGACTGGAGGAGGAAGCACCGAAACCTACATCCTCGGCGTATGACATGGCCGATCGGCCACCTCGTGGCCGCGACAGAGAGGCATTCCAGCCAAAAGCTCAGCCCGCACCCTGACGCCATAAAAAGGCATGGGGAAATACGCCGGACCTATGAGACGTATTGGAGGACAAAGCAAAACATGCAATACCTCCCACTCAAGCTCAAAGGACCAACTCGGCATTGGCTCAATAGCTTGCCAGCATAGTCCATTGGCTGTTGGGAGGATCTGGAAGCCGCATTCCTCGACAACTTCGAGGGCACTTACGTGTGACCACCAGATGCCGATGACTTGAGCCACATAATTCAGCAACCAGAGGAATCGGCCAGGCAATTCTAGACACGGTTCCTAACAAAGAGAAATCAAATCGTCGACTGTCCGGATGCAGAGGCCCTAGCAGCTTTTAAGCACAACATCTGCAACAAGTGGCTCGCCCAACACCTTGGTCAGGAAAAGCCAAAATCTATGGCAGCACTCACGACACTCATGACCCGCTTTCGTGTGGGAGAAGATAGCTGGCTGGCTCGCAGCAATAACATATCAAAGAACCATGGTACTTCGGATACCAAGGATGGCAATGGCAGGTCACGTCGCAACAAACATAAGCGCCGCATTAACAGCGAAAATACCGAGGATATGGTAGTTAATGCCGGATTCAAAGGCTCTAAACCCGGTCAGCGGAAAAAGGCATTCAAAAGAAGCACTCCGGGCCCGTCCAGTTTGGACCATATACTCGATCGCTCGTGCCAAATACACGGCACCCCGACAAGCCAGCCAACCACACCAATAGGGATTTTTGGGTGTTCAAGCAGGTCGGCAAATTAAATGCCGAAAACAAAGATAAGGGGTCACATAGCGATGACGAGGAGGAGCACCGGCAGCCGAACACCGGAGGACAGAAGAGGTTCCCCCCACAAGTGCGGATGGTGAACATGATATACGCAACCCACATCCCCAAGAGGGGGCGGAAGCGTGCGCTCTGGGACGTATATGCGTTGGAGCCAGTCGCCCCAAAGTTCAACCCATGGTCCTCCTGTTTGATCACCTTCGATCGCAGGGACCGCCCCACTAGTATCCGTCATGGCGGATTCGCCGCACTGGTCCTAGACCCAATCATTGACGGATTTCACCTCACTCGAGTCCTAATGGACGGCGGCAGCAGCCTGAACCTGCTTTATCAGGATAGGGTGCGCAAAATGGGTATAGACCCCTCAAGGATCAAACCCACAAAAACAACCTTTGAAGGTGTCATACCAGGTGTAGAGGCCCATTGTGCAGGCTCAGTCACACTGGAAGTGGTCTTCGGATCCCCGGATAACTTCCGAAGTGAAGAGTTAATCTTTGACATAGTCCCGTTCCGCAGTGGCTACCATGCACTGCTCGGGCGAACCGCATTTGTGAGATTCAATGCGGTACCGCATTATGCATATCTCAAGCTCAAGATGCCAGGACCTCAGGGGGTCATAACAGTCAATGGAAACGCAGAGCGCTCTCTCCGCACGGAGGAGCACATTGCGGCCCTCGCAACAGAAGCGCAAAGCAGCCTCTTAAGGCAATCCACTAGTTCGGCGATTAAGGACCCGGACACCTTCAAGCGCGCCCGGAGTAATCGGCAACTGGACCGCCTGGCACGTTCCGAGCTCGCATAGCAATGCGGCCCCCACCCCGGTCCCAGCCAAACAGCGAAATCCGTGCCACATGTACATAATTATGCATTAAAAATACCATGGGCACAGGTGGGGAGGGGGCACGACTATGGCACGCCCCAAGACGCGGCTTCAACCGCACTAGGGGCTTCCCACTTTGTTATTTTTCTCTTTCATGACTTTAATCTCTGGAAACCCTGTCCGGCAGCATGATTGCCGAACACATGATGCAGCAACCAAGGAGGCAAAAAGCTACGTCACACCACAGAACTCCTAGGTGGATTACGATAACGAGTGAAATATTTTCTTTAATACTATTCCTCAGCTTGCCCTTGGAAGGGACATGTCAAACAGTCCTACTTTTTGCTTATCGCACTACTTGTATCATTCTGCTTTAACGCACCTTTTTGAATAAACAATGCATAGCATTAAGACTATTATTGCATTCTTCCTTTATATATATATATATATATATATATATATGTTCATTCATGACATATAGCACCCATACACTCTGGTACGGCCAATACGCTAGGGGCTTAAGCATACCCCATAATACGGCGTGAGAAGTCCGAACACTTTCGACAGTGCGGCACCCCGAACTTATAGCATTATATGCATCAGCTCCGAATCATGTCTTGGGTCAATAGTTGGGTTTGCCCGACTCCCATGTTTTGGTACCTTACGTTCCGCTATATCGGCTAAGGTAGCACTAGGAGAACTACTGCGATTGTGCCCCGGTTCTACTGAGCTAAGCTCCTTAGTAGAGAAAGCTGAAACTGACTGTCATTATAAGGCAAGAGACTGGTCGCTGTTCGAGAGGTTTCAAGTCCCTAAAGACTTATGCCGCTTAGAGCGAGGAATCGGTCCTGTCCGGCTTAAGGCATGTATAGCGCCCCAAATTCGGCCTTCCGAATACTAGGGGCTTCGCCGAAATTTAAAATTATAGAATTCTATGGCTAAGTGAGAGTGATAACGCATTATAGTCCGATTGCCTTGTTCGTTGTGTTGAGCACCTCCCTCGAAGGACCCAAAAATGGGAACAAGAGTGCTCAGGTTTATCCCAAACACCCCAGCACTCGTGGCGTGGGGGCAGAAGCAGACGACTAGCCATCTCTCAGATTTGACAAACAGCCAAACAGATGGTAAAATTTTAAATTCAAATAAGTGTTGCATAGCGCATATGAACAAGTTTTCATAATACAGGATTATACGAGAAAGTTTACTCAAATATTACATTTTTTGTACACTCGTCCGCTACGAGACGGGCACCCTTCAGGACACCCTCATAGTACATCTCGGGGTGGCGATGCTCCTTGCCCTGTGGCGGCCCCTCCTTCACCAGCTTCACGGCGTCCATCTTAGCCCAGTGCACCTTCACACGGGCGAAAGCCCGGCGTGCACCGTCGATGCAGACGGACTGCTTAATGACTTCTAGCCGTGGGCAGGCATCCACAAGCCGCCTCACCAGGCCAAAGTAGCTGTTGGGAAGGGCATCGCCAGACCACATCCGAACCATAAAGCCCTTCATGGCCTGTTCGGCCGCCTTGTGCAGCTCAACCAGTTGCTTCAGGTGGTCGCTTAGAGGCATCGGGTGTTCGGTCCCGGTATACTGAGACCAGAACAGCTTCTCCGTTGAGCTTCCCTCCTCAGCCTGGTAAAACTGTGCGGCATCCGACACGCTGCGGGGCAAATCTACGAATGCTCCTGGAGAGCTCCGGATTTGGGTAAGTAACAAGTAATTTACTTTCACATGCTTGCTTTGCATATAGAATGCCTTACCGGCCGCTATCTTCTTCATCGCATCAATCTCCTGGAGGGCCTTTTGGGCTTCGGCCTTGGCACTCTTTGCACTTTCAAGGGCCGCAGCAAGCTCAGCCTCTCGCGTCCTCAAGTCAAGCTCCAACGCCTCGTGCTTCGTCACAAGAGCGTGGAGCTCTTGCTGCACCTCGCCCACCCGTGCCTCGTGCCTTTTCCGCTCGGTCCGCTCCATGCCCTCTTTGTTTTCAGCCTCGGATAGCGCTTTCTTCAGGGTTGCCACCTCGGTCGTGGCCGCTGGCAAATTTATGATGATCCTGTCATTTTGCAATCGCATTCTTTTTATATATATCCATAGACTAGGTAGTACTTACCTTTGTTCTCCTTGAGCTGCCTCTTGGCAAGGCCGAGCTCTTTCTTGGACCCTTCGAGGTCCTGCTTCACTACGGTGACCTCCGTAGTCAGTGCAGCAGAGGCCAGCAGAGACATACTTATATTAGACTCCCCGCGATATTGTTTGATCCTCTATTCGACTTTTCTTTGTGAACACCGAACAGAGCATCAGGGGCTACTGTCTATGCGGTAATATTTTTCCTATATTTCAAATACTTACCTCAAAGCATGTTAGAAGGCTGGCACAGGCTTCAGTCAATCCACTCTTGGTGGACTGAACCTTCTGGATCACCGCACTCATAATAGTGCGGTGCTCTTCGTCGATGAAAGCGCTACGAAGCGCTCCTGGCAGATTGTCCGGTGCCCCTGGATGGGCAGAGGTCACTGGCACAGGCGTCTTGCCCCTTTTGGAAGGAGGCCGCCTGCCCGAGTCCAGAACCTCTGGAGGTTCCTGCGCGGTGTTCGGCTGAGGGCCGAACTCGGAGCCCTCGGGAGCCTTACTCCCTCCGCTCCTAGAGTCCGGAAGGTCGCCTTGAGGCACCTCTGGGATTGTCTCCCCTCAACCCGGTGCCTCTTGAGACAATACCTCAGCATTATCCGTAGGGAAAGGGGAGGTGGCGGTCGGAAGTGGATCGCTATCCATGTCCGACGAGTCCAAGGAGCCGCCCGACGAAGATGCGTATCATATTCGGCGTTAGGAGAAGCAGTGCGACAAAGGTATGCTATGAGTTACTCTGGTATCCTAATACTTACGACTTCGCCAGGGGCTTGGCCTTGAGCAGCCACTCATCTTCGCCTTCGGCGGCGGTGGTGGAGTAGTCCAGAAGGAGGGTCCTCCCCTTCTTGGACCCTTCCCCCCCCCCCCCCGGTCGGGGCGGCCTTCCTTTTCTTGTCTCCCTCAACTGAAGGGGGAGCATCTTCATCTTCCTCCTCGTCTTCGTGGGAGGAGTGTGTCGCGGAGTTATCGGACGATGATTCCGATACCACCTGGCGCTGAGAACTCTTTCGCGTTCCCTTGGCCTTCTTGGTTTTCTCAGGCACCTTGTAAGGAGCCGGAGTCAGCATCTCCGTCAGGAGAACATCCGCAATGTCTTCGGGCAGAGGTGGCGGATAGTTAATCTGCCCCGACATCTCCACCTAGTCCTGTCAAAGGCATGGAGCTCAGACCCCGCACATGGTTAAGCTAGGGGAAATGAATATCCTACCGGATGTATAGAACTCACCGAATGCGCTAGGCGCTTCGCGCTTACCCCGCGGTCCTCGGTAAGAGAAGGAGGGACCTCGTCGCCCTTGAACAGCACCCTCCAGACGTCCTTGTGCATCGTGTCGAAGAGCTCGCTTAGAGTCTGGTGCCGGGCCGGGTCGAACTCCCATAAGTTAAAATCCCGTTGTTGACACGGGAGGATCCAACGTAAGAGCATGACCTGGACTATGTTGACAAGCTTGAGCTTCTTACTTGCCATATTTCGGATACATTTCTAGAGTCCGTCCAGCTCCACCGATGAACCCTAGGACAGGCCCTTCTCTTTCCAGGAGGTGAGCCGCGTGGGGATTCCAGATTCAAACTTGGGGGCCACCACCCAGTTGGTGTCGTGCGGCTCGATGATGTAGAACCATGCCGATTGCCACCCCTTTATGGTCTCCACGAAGGAGCCTTCAAGCCATGTAACATTGGGCATCTTGCCCACCATGGCTCCGCCGCATTCCGCTTGTTGGCCTCCCACCACCTTCGGCTTGATATTGAAGGTCTTTAACCACAGGCCGAAGTGGGGCCGGATGCGGAGGAAAGCCTCACACATGACGATGAACGCTGAAATGTTGAGGATGAAGTTCGGGGCTAGATCATGAAAGTCCAGCTCGTAGTAGAACATAAGACCACAGACGAATGGATGGAGGGGAAACCCCAGTCCGCGGAGGAAGTGGTGGAGGAAAACTACCCTCTCGTGAGGTTCCGGGGTAGGAACAATCTGCCCCGCAGCAGGCAGCCGATGCGCGATATTCGCGGCTAAGTATCTGGCTCCGCGCAGCTTCTTGATATGTCCCTCCGTAATGCAGGAAGCCATCCATTTGCCTCCTACTCCGGACATGTTTGGAGAAGGTTGAGGGGAAGGATGTGGGCTTGGGCGTTGGAGCTCGAGTGCGCAAGAATGGATGAGCAAGGAGGAAGAAGGCGTGGGTAGAGAAAGGTTAAACCTAATCCCTTTATAAGGGCGGCCGAAACTATGCGCCCCCATTAGCCTGGTAAAACTCGCTTATCCCCCAAGCGCCGTAATTGATTGCGCGGTTGGGTTGCCCACGCCCGTATTGATGAGAATCCCGTAATAAGGGGGACACGATCTCTGCTTTGACAAGACGTGTCAAGAAACTGCCTCGCGTTATGTGCGGGGCTGGTTAAAGAAAAATGGTTCGAATAATCACCGAGCCATGGCATGATGTCATGTTGCCAAAACGTGTCAGCAGATTAGATTTGTGGAAATATTATTCTCTCTACGGTGGTATGTGGAACTTATTTTGCAGGGTCGGACACTATCCTGTTATTCAAACTCTTTTGTGGTGTATCCGGAGGAGGAACCCGCCTTGCAATGTCGAAGACGACACTGCACCGTTCTCATCGTCGTTGAAGCCTGGTTCAGGGGCTACTGAGGGAGTCCTGGATTAGGGGGTCTCCAGACAGCCGGACTATATCCTTTGGCCGTACTATTGGACTATGAAGATACAAGATTGAAGACTTCGTCTCGTGTCCGGATAGGACTCTACTTGGCGTGGAAGGCAAGCTAGGGAATATGGATATGTATATCTCCTCCTTTGTAACCGACCTTGTGTAACCCTAGCCTCCTCTGGTGTCTATATAAACCGAAGGGTTTTAGTCCGTAGGACAACATACAATCATACCATAGGCTAGCTTCTAGGGTTTAGCCTCTCCGATCTCGTGGTAGATCAACTCTTGTAATACTCATATCATCAAGAATAAATCAAGCAGGACGTAGGATTTTACCTCCATCAAGAGGGCCCGAACCTGGGTAAAACATCATGTCCCCTGCCTCCTGTTACCATCCGCCTTAGACGCACACTTCGGGACCCCCTACCCGAGATCCGCCGGTTTTGACATCGACACTCCCTTTCGGTCATTTACTGGCGGACCCCATGCTTGCTAGGCCCCGCATGTCAGTTACTCAATGGGTTCGGCCTTGTTAGGGGTCCTCATCCGTAGTATACTACATCTGTTTTTATTTACTCTGCATAAAACGGAGGGAGTGGTAGTTGCTACCTCTTGAGCGCTGCGTTGGTTCGGGCAGTAAAGTAGCGTAAGTATTTCCCTCAGTTTTTGAGAACCAAGGTATGAATCCAGTAGGATATCACGCTCGAGTCCCACGCACCTACACAAACAAATAAGAACCTCGCAACCAACGCGATAAATGGGTTGTCAATCCCTTCACGGTCACTTACGAGAGTGTGATCTGATTGATATGATAAGATAATATTTTTGGTATTTTTATGATAAAGAGAAACAAATATGCAAAGTAAAATAAACGGCAAAAGAAATAACTAAGTGTTGGAAGATAAATATGATGGAAGATAGACCCGGGGGCCATAGGTTTCACTAGTGGCTTCTCTCAAGAGCATAAGCATTACGGTGGGTAAACGAATTACTGTCGAGCAATTGATAGAAAAGCGAATAGTTATGAGAATATCTAGGCATGATCATGTATATAGGCATCACGTCCGTGACAAGTAGACCAAAACGATTCTGCATCTACTACTATTACTCCACACATCGACTGCTATCCAGCATGCATCTAGAGTATTAAGTTCATAAGAATAGAGTAATGCTTTAAGTAAGATGACATGATGTAGAGGGATAACTCATGCAATACGATATAAACCCCATCTTTTTATCCTCGATGTCAACAATACAATACGTGTCGTTTCCCTTTCTATCACTGGGATCGAGCACCGCAAGATTGAACCCAAAGCTAAGCACTTCTCCCATTGCAAGAAAGATCAATCTAGTAGGCCAAACCAAACTGATAATTCGAAGAGACTTGCAAAGATAAACCAATCATACATAAAAGAATTCAGAGGAGATTCAAATATTGTTCATAGATAATCTGGATCATAAACCCACAATTTATCGGATCTCGACAAGCACACCGCAAAAGAATATTACATCGAATAGATCTCCTAGAAAATCGAGGAGAACTTTGTATTGAGATCCAAAGAGAGAGAAGAAGCCATCTAGCTAATAACTACGTACACGAAGGTCTGAAGTAAACTACTCACACATCACCGGAGAGGCCATGGAGTTGATGTAGAGGCCCTCCGTGATCAATGCCCCCTCCGGCGGAGCTCCGGAAAAGGACCCAAGATGGGATCTCTCGGGTACAGAAGGTTGCGGCGGTGGAATTAGATTTTCGTGGTGCTCCTGGATGTTTGGGGGTACGTGGATATATATATAGGAGGAAGAAGTACGTCGGTGGAGCAACGAGGGGCCTACGATGGTGGAGGGCGTGCCCAGGGGGGGTAGGCGCGCCCCCTGCTTCGTGGCCTCCTCGATTGTTTCTTGATGCCCACTCCAAGTCTCCTGGATCACGTTCATTGAGAAAATCACGTTTCCGAAGGTTTCATTCCATTTGGACTCCATTTGATATTCCTTTTCGGCGAAACTCCAAAATAGGAAAAAAAACAACAATTTGGGCCGGGCCTCCGGTTAGTAGGTTAGTCCCAAAAATGATATAAAAGTGTAAAATAAAGCCCATTAACATCCAAAATAGATAATATAATAGCATGGTGCAATCAGAAATTATAGATACATTGGAGACGTATCAAGCAGCCCCAAGCTTAATTCCTGCTCGTCCTCAAGTAGGTAAATGATAAAAGAAGAATTTTTGATGTGGAATGCTTTCTAACATATTTCTCAATGTAATTTTTCTTTATTGTGGCATGAATGTTCAGATCCGAAAGATTCAAGATAAAAGTTTAATATTGACATTCAAGCATACTAACTAAGCAGTTATGTCTTTTCAAAATAACATGGCCAAAGAAAGTTATCCCTACAAAATCATATAGTCTGGCTATGCTCTATCTTCACCACACAAAATATTGAAATCATGCACAACCCCCATGACAAGCCAAGCAATTGTTTCATACTTTTGATGTTCTAAAACTTTTTCAATCTTCATGCAATATATGGGCGTGAGCAATGGATATAGCACTATATGGTGGAATAGAATGGTGCTTGTGGAGAAGACAAAAAGGAGAAGATAGTCTCACATCAACTAGGCATATCAACGGGCTATGGAGATGCCCATCAATAGATATCGATGTGAGTGAGTAGGGATTGCCATGCAACGGATGCACTAGAGCTATAAGTATATCAAAGCTCAACAAAAGAAACTAAGTGGGTGTGCATCCAACTCGCTTGCTCATGAAGACCTAGGGCATTTTGAGGATGCCCATCATTGGAATATACAAGCCAAGTTCTATAATGAAAAATTCCCACTAGTATATGAAAGTGATATCATAGGAGACTCTCTGTCATGAAGATCATGGTGCTACTTTGAAGCACAAGTGTGGAAAAAGGATATTAGCATTGTCCCTTCTCTCTTTTTCTCTCATTTTTTATTCGGGCCTTCTCTTTTTTTATGGCCTCTTTTTTTTCCTTTTTTTCATCCGGAGTCTCATCCCGACTTGTGGGGTAATCATAGTCTCCATCATCCTTTCCTCACTTGGGACAATGCTCTAATAATGATGATCATCACACTTTATTTACTTACAACTCAAGAACTACAACTCAATACTTAGAACAAAATATGACTCTATGTGAATGCCTCTAGCGGTGTACCGGGATGTGCAATGATGCATGAGTGACATGTATGAAGAATTATGAACGGTGGCTTTGCCACAAATACAATGTCAACTACATGATCATGCAAGCAATATGACAATGATGAAGCGTGTCATAATAACGGAACGGTGGAAAGTTGGACGGCAATATATCTCGGAATGGATATGGAAATGCCATAATAGGTAGGTATGGTGGCTGTTTTGAGGAAGGTATATGGTGGGTTTATGGCACTCGTGAAAGTTGCGCGGTACTAGAGAGGCTAGCAATTGTGGAAGGGTGAGGGTCCGTATAATCCATGGACTCAACATTAGTCATAAGAACTCACATAATTATTGCAAAAATCTATTAGTTATCGAAACAAAGTACTACGCGCATGCTCCTAGGGGGGTAGATTGGTAGGAAAAGACCATCGCTCGTCCCCGACCGCCACTCATAAGGAAGAAAATCAATAAATAAATCATGCGCCGACTTCATCACATAACGGTTCACCATACGTGCATGCTACGGGAATCACAAACTTCAACACAAGTATTTCTCAAATTCACAAGTACTCAACTAGCATGACTCTAATATCACCATCTTCATATCTCGAAACAATTATCAAGTATCAAACTTCTCATAGTATTCAATGCACTTCTATGAAAGTTTTATATTATTCCTAAAAGAAAATTTCCATGTTGATCTAAAGGACTCTCAAAATAATATAAGTGAAGCATGAGAGATCAATAGTTTATATAAAACAAATCCACCATCGTGCTCTAAAAGATATAAGTGAAGCACTAGAGCAAAAACTATATAGCTCAAAAGATATAAGTGAAGCACATAGAGTATTCTAATAAATTTCAAATCATGTGAGTCTCTCTAAAAAGGTGTGTACAGCAAGGATGATTTTGGTAAACTAAAAAGAAAAGACTCAAATCATACAAGACGCTCCAAGCAAAACACATATCATGTGGTGAATAAAAATATAGCTCCGAGTAAAGTTACCGATGAAAGAAGACAAAAGAGGGGATGCCTTCCGGGGCATCCCGAAGCTTAGGCTTTTTGGTGTCCTTGTAATTTACCTTGAGGTGCCATGGGCATCCCCAAGCTTAGGCTCTTGCCACTCCTTGTACCATAATCCATCAAATCTTTACCCAAAACTTGAAAACTTCACAACACAAAACTTAAATAGAAAATCTCGTGAGCTCTGTTAGTGAAAGAAAACAAAACACCACTTCAAGGTACTGTAATGAACTCGTTATTTATTTATATTGGTTTTAAACCTACTGTATTCCAACTTCTCTATGGTTTATAAGATCTTTTACTAGCCATAGATTCATCAAAATAAGCAAACAACACACGAAAAACAGAATCTGTCAAAAACAGAACAGTCTGTAGTAATCTGTAGCTAACGCAACTTATGGAACCTCAAAAATTCTAAACTAAATTTATGGACGTGAGAAATTTATCTATTCATCATCTGCAAAAATAATTAACTAAATATCACTCTCCAATAAAAATGGCAGCAATTCTCGTGAGCGCTAAAGTTCCTGTTTTTTACAGCAAGATCAAAAAGACTTTCCCCAAGTCTTCCCAACGGTTCTACTTGGCACAAAAACTAATTAGACACAAAAAACACAACCAAAACATAGGCTATATAAATTATTTATTACTAAACATAAGCAAAAATAAATGAATAAAAATAAAATTGGGTTGCCTCCCAACAAGCACTATTGTTTAACGCCCCTAACTAGGCAGAAAAGCAAGGATAGATCTAGGTATTGCCATCTTTGGTGGGAAATTCTTCAATAAGACACCTATAACCGCTAGGAGTTTCTTTCTTTTTATTAATTATCAAACTCCTAGGCACAAAATCAAGAAAATCATTTGTAGCAAACGGTTCCTTAATGATAGCAAAAAGATTGGGATGAACACTTATTGATTTTAAATCTGCAGTTTCCTTACTAGAGGATTCACCCTTATTTTTAGGAACATAAACAAGCTTGGCAATTTTAGTAGGAGGATTTGGAGTATTTTTAACGGAAGATAAAGCATACCCCAAGTTGGTGATAATTCCCTCAAGTTTATCGATTCTAGTAGAATCTTGATCTATTCTTTCACTAACTATGGGATCTTTTTCCTTCAAACTTTTTAGAGTAACTCCCACCTTAGATCCATATTGGGTAATTTGGTTGTGGATCTTGTTATCCAAATTCTAAATAAACTCTATAGTAGCAACTTTATTCTCAATAATTTCAAGCCTTTGCATCACATGTTCCAAAGTTAACATAGTTCCATTAACCAAACGAGGTAGTGAGCCAAACAAATCTATCATAGCTTTATAAGAATCAAAAGTATGGCTACCCAAGAAATTCCCTTCGGTAATGGTATCAATAATATATCTGTACCAAGGAGTAGCGCCTACATAAAAATTGCGGAGAAGAACGGAGGTAGATTGCTTCCTGGTAGATCTATTTTGAGCATTGCAAATTCTATACCAAGCATCTTTTAGATTTTCTCCCTCCCTTTACTTAAAATTAAGAACTTCATTCTCGGGAGACAACGGAGAAGATAGAGGACCAGCCATAACGACAAGTCAAGCAAGAAAGCGACGAACGGAAAAGACAGGGCGAATAAAATGGCAAGGGTGAAGTGGGGGAGAGGAAAACGAGAGGCAAATGGCAAATAATGTAATGTGAGGGATAAGAGTTTGTGATGGGTACTTGGTATGTCTTGAATTGTGCGTAGACTCCCGACAACGGTGCCAGAAATGGCTCGTTGTCGGGAGTCAAATCTTGACTTGACATGGCCCGAATCTTCCCGGCAACGTCGCTAGAAATCCTTCTTGCTACCTCTTGAGCACTGTGTTGGTTTTCCCTTGAAGAGGAAAGGGTGATGTAGTAAAGTAGCATAACTATTTCCCTTAGTTTTTGAGAACCAAGGTATCAATCCAGTAGGAGATCATGCTCGAGTCCGACGCACCTACACAAACAAATAAGAACCTCGCAACCAACGCGATAAAGGGGTTGTCAATCCCTTCACAGTCACTTACGAGAGTGAGATCTGATAGATATGATAAGATAATATTTTTGGTATTTTTATGATAAAGAGAAATAAAGATGCAAAGTAAAATAAACGGTAATAGATTGATGGAAGATAGACCCAGGGGCCATAGGTTTCACTAGTGGCTTCTCTCAACAGCATAAGCATTACGGTGTGTAAACGAATTACTATCGAGAAATTGATAGAAAAGCAAATAATTATGAGAATATCTAGGCATGGTCATGTATATAGGCATCATGTCTGTGACAAGTAGACCGAAACGATTCTGCATCTACTACTATTACTCCAGACATCGACCGCTATCCAGCATGCATCTAGAGTATTATGTTCATAACAACAGAGTAATGCTTTAAGTAAGATGACATGATGTAGAGGGATAAACTCATGCAATATGATATAAACCCAATCTTTTTATCCTCGATGGCAACAATACAATACGTGTCGTTTCCCTTTCTGTCACTGGGATCGAGCACCGCAAGATTGAACCCAAAGCTAAGCACTTCTCCAATTGCAAGAAAGATCAATCTAGTAGGGCAAACCAAACTGATAATTCGAAGAGACTTGCAAAGATAAACCAATCATACATAAAGGAATTCATAGGAGATTCAAATATTGTTCATACATAATCTGGATCATAAACCCACAATCCATCGGATCTCAACAAACACACTGCAAAAGAAGATTACATCGAATATTTCTCAAAGAAGATCAAGGAGAACTTTGTATTGAGATCCAAAGAGAGAGAAGAAGCCATCTAGCTAATAACTATGAACCCGAAGGTCTGAAGTAAACTACTCACACATCACCGGAGAGGCCATGGAGTTTATGTAGAGTCCCTCCGTGATCAATGCCCCCTCCGGCGGAGCTCCATAAAAGGCCCCAAGACGGGATCTCTTGGGTACAGAAGGTTGCGGCGGTGGAATTAGGTTTTCGTGGTGCTCCTGGACGTTTGGGGGTACGTGGATATATAGGAGGAAGCAGTACGTCGGTGGAGCAACGAGGGGCCCACGAGCATGGAGGGCGCGCCAGGGGGGGTAGGCGGGCCCCCTACCTAGTGCCCTCCTCGATTGTTTCTTGAATCCCACTCCAAGTCTCCTGGATCACGTTCGTTGAGAAAATCTCATCCCCGAAGGTTTCATTCTGTTTGGACTCCATTTGATATTCCTTTTCGGCGAAACACTAAAATAGGCAAAAAAACAATTTGGGTTGGGCCTCCGGTTAGTAGGCTAGTCCCAAAAATGATATAAAAGTGTAAAATAAAGTCCATTAATATCCAAAATAGATAATATAATAGTATGGAGCAATCAAAAATTATAGATACGTTGGAGACGTATCAGTAGTATAAATGACGCAGGCGGGGAAGGGGAGGGACGTTGGTTTTCTCTCAACTGTTGTCCCACAAGCGAGCGAAAACGCAAGAAGAAGCGCGTTCCATTCGGTGAACGACGTGGAGGGTCCAGCGTGCTGGGGTACAACACAAACGCGACAAGAGAGATGTATAGTCAAAACCGATTGACCTTCTGTAACGCCCTCGATGCGGCTATATCTCCCACGTGTCAAAGCACGACTTAGAGGCATAACCGCATTGAAAGAAATGTCGCAAGTGAGGTAATCTTCACACAGCCCATGTAATACATAAGGGAAAGATACATAGTTGGCTTACAATCGCCACTTCACACAATTACATGAATAAAGCATTACAACATCCAAATACAATCAAGGTCCGACTACGGAACCAAAATAAAAGAAGAACCCCAAATGCGACAAAGGTCCCCGATCGACCCCAACTGGGCTCCACTACTGACCAACTAGAACGAAACAACACAAAGGAAAAGATCTTCAACGAGCTCCTCCTGAGCTTGGTTGCGTCATCTGCACGGACTCATCGGCACCTGCAAGCTGGTTTTGGAAGTATCTGTGAGCCACAGGGACTCAGCAATCTCGCACCCTCGCGATCAAAACTATTTAAGCTTATGGGTAAGGTAAAGGTATGAGGTGGAGCTGCAGCAAGCGACTAGCATATATGGTGGCTAACATACGCAAATGAGAGCGAGAAGAGAAGGCAAAGCACGGTCGATAAACTATGATCCAGAAGTGATCCTAAAACAACCTACGTCAAGCATAACTCCATCACCGTGTTCACTTCCCGGACTCCGCCGGAAAGAGACCATCATGGTAACACACGATGTTGATTCATTTTAATTAAGTTAAGGTTCAAGTTATCTACAACGAGACATTAACAAATTCCCATCTGCCCATAACCGCGGGTACGGCTTTCGAAAGTTCAAATCCTTGCAGGGGTGTCCCAACTTAGCCCATCACAAGCTCTCACGGTCAACGAAGGAATAGACCTCCTCCCGAGACATTCCGATCAGACTCGGTATCCCGGTACAACAAGACATTTCGACAGGGTAAAACTAAACCAGCAACACCGCCCGAATGTGCCGACAAATCCCGATAGGAGCTGCACATATCTCTTTCTCAGGGCACACTCAGATGAGACATCCTACGAGTAAAACCAACCCTCAAGTTGCCCCTAGGTGGCCCCGCAGTCTACTCGGTCGGATCAACACTCAGAGGAGCACTGGCCCGGGGGGGGGGGGTAAAATAATGATGACCCTCGGGAGCGCGACTCCCAAGGGAAAAGAAAAGGCTAGGTGGCGAATGGTAAAACCAATGTTGGGCATTGCTGGAAGAGCTTTACTTAAGGCGAACTGTCAAGGGGTTCCCATAATAGCCCAACCGCGTAAGGAACGCAAAATCCGGGAACATAACACCGATATGACAGAAACTAGGACGGCAAGAGTGGAACAAAACACCAGGCATAGGGCCGAGCCATCCACCCTTTACCAAGTATATAGATGCATTAATTAAATAAGATATATTGTGATATCCCAACAAGTAAATAAATGTTCCAACAAGGAACGGCCTCCAATCTTCACCTGCAACTAGCAACGCTATAAGAGGGGCCGAGCAAAGCGGTAACATAGCCAATCAACGGTTTTCTAGGACATGGTGGGTTAGAGGTTTGACATGGCAATTTGGGAGGCTTGAAAGCAAGTGGTAGGCATCGTAGCATTGGCATAGCAAAAGAGCGAGCAAACTAGCATAGCAAAGATAGTAGTGATTTTGAGGGTATCATCATCTTGCCTGAAATCCCGCAAGGAAGAAGAACGAGTCCATGAAGAAGACAAACGGATGTAGACAAATGGTTCCTCACAATCACGACATTATCGGAACCAACCCGAAGAAGCAACACCAGAAAGAAGCAAACAACATAGTAAACAACCACCACATAGACATGGCATGATGCACAAACAATTATGATGCATGTCCGGTTTAAAGAGTCATGGCATGGCAAAGTGCACAAACAATCCTACAAATTAAGTGGAGCTCGATATGCAATGGGTTGCATATTGACGAAACACCACATTCAAGTTATTTTGTTCGATCTCATTTATGTACCCAACAATATTAAATGTTGCCAAACATGGCAAGAGGGTGAAGCAAAGTAAAACTACCTAACTAGTCAAGGTTAAATGAGGCCGGAAGCAACGAACAACAAATCCGGAAACTCCTCATGTGCATAAATTAGGTTCATTACTGTTTTGCCCTAAACATTATTTTAGAGTTGTTAAACATGCAAGATGATGCCACCATGTTGAACTAGGCAAAATTCCACCCCAATTACATATAAAGTTTATTAAATTCGGAGTTACGGTTATTTAGTTATGAATTAAAGCATTTTAACATGGCATAGGAACAAATTTACACAAACAACATTTTAAACATTTTAAACATGGATGAAAATGACATATTATTAAACTAGACAAAATTCTGAGCAAGTTTCATATATAAATCATTTTAGACCGATCCATAGTTGTGAAAGTTATTAAATGCATGAAGAACAGGGACTTAACTGCAAAACTGTTTTACACTGGATATTAGACAAATTTGCTCAGGAAAAAACGACATGGGCTGAATCTGTTGGGCACTGGGCTGTCTCACCATGGGCTTCAACTCAACTAGTGGGGAGGAGACCGGGCAGGCCGTCTGGCTGAGGAGGCCCGCTGGGCCCTGGACGCGCTGGTCGCAGCCCAGGCGTGGGTCAACGCGCGGCGGCGCTCGCTCCTGCTTCTCGATGCAGGAAAAGCAGAGCACGCAGTGGCAAAGGACTCGGCCACGGGCGGCGCGATGGAGGGAAGGTGGAGGACGGAGGGGAGCGGGGCTCGGTGCTGGCGTGAACGAAGACGACGGGCGGCGAGGAGGAGGTCCTGCGGGGTCGCTCCATGGGGCAGAAAGACTTGGTCCCGGCGACTATGGAGCTTCAGGTTCAGGAAGTCATGGCGTGGAGCCCCTCCTGCAAGGCAGGGGACGGCTGGAGGTCGGGGATGGACTAGTCCATCCATTCCCAGTCAGATTCCGGCGAAGGCTTGAGGTCCAGGAGCCAAGTTATCGGAGGGATCTCCTGAGGTCATCCATGGCAGAGAGGGAGAGAGGTTAGAGAGGAAGAAACTAAGGAAGGAAAGGAGAGAGGCAGGGCGCAGGGCTGGCCTGGAGGTCGAGGTCGGGCATTGCCGGCGCTCGACGGCGGCGGAAGGGTGGCTGCGCTCCGATGGTGGTTGGCGCAAGGAGCAGCAGAGAGCTCGGGCGCGCTGGGATCCAGGAGACGGGGATGGTGGGCGAGGAGGTGGAGCTCGGGCTCCTGCGGGATTTGAGCTTCGGCGGTCGTTCAGTCGAGATGGATCGATGGGATCGATGGATTGGATCTGGGTGTGGCTGATGGTTGGTGCAGGGGGAATGAGAGGATCCCGAGGTGGGAAATGAGTGCGGCGGCGGCAGCTAGGAGGATCCCTAAAAATTAGGGTTGTCCAAAATGGACTAGGGATAGACTATATATATAGTAGGTGGGTTGACTTAGGGGTATATCGTCCCTCCGATCGCAATCGGACGATCGCGAATAAAATAGCTAGGAAGTCCAAATAAGAAAACCATGACGTTTTGTAGACGTTTGGGGATGATCCGGATCCGACGGTGACGACTGCCCGGGTCGGGTCCGGGACAATTTCGGACGCGCACGAGGAGGGCGCGGGCTGACAAGAGAGTTTAGGTAGGGCCTGACGGTGAGTGGGTAGTGGGCTGTGCAGAAGGCCTCAGACTGAGAGAAGCGAAAAGAGAGAGAGACCAGACGACTGTTTCCGGAGACCGAAAACATCCGACGTACCGACTATATTGTCGCTATAGTAAATCGTTTGGGTGTCAAACGATCTCCGAATGCGATGAAACTTGGCAGGCGGCCTACCTACGACATAAAAACACCACATGCGAACTTTCAACCCATTCTGAGAACATTTTCCAGCCACTTATAAAATAATATTTCGGATGTGCCGCGGGCGCGTGCAAGTGTGTCTGGGCTCAGAACGGACAACGAACGGAACTGGGGGAACCCGGACGGATGCAAGTTTTGAAAACATGATGATGCAATGCACATGATGACATGGAAAGATGCAACACGCAAGCAAATGACAAGGCAACAACAACGAAACACCGAAAGACACCTGGCGCAACGGTCTCGGGGCGTCACACCTTCGCTGCTCGGCCGGAACCACTATTCACACCAGAACCTTCACTACTCGGCCTATGCCAGCCCCTTCCCCCAAACCACACCTCCTCTCCAGCCCATTCCCCCACCTTTCGATCCCCTAGCCCGCATCAAGTGTCCCCTAGTTCGCCGGAAAGCCATGGTGCGCTGCAAGATCACGTACTACAAGATGCTGATGCCGGAGCCCCGTGCAGAAATCGCGGCGGCGATCGGCACCACAGACCTCTGTTCCTAAGCTCACTTTGTGGCAAGCCAATCCCCGAGTTCTCTAGAGCCAAGCTATGAGGAGGAGGAAGCCGATCCAATGTTCATGGTGGAGGCCACGGCGCAGAAGGCCCTCGGTGGGTATGAGACGATGGACGTCGACTTTGTGCAGGCTTCCAGGTCCCCCATGGTGCAGGTGGACTAGCGGTTCAACCTGGCGATACTAAAGGAGGACCGGGAGGTAGAGGCTTAACTCGACGCGGAGCGTGCGCATGCCGCTGCCATCGAGGCTCTCCTGCAGGCGGAACTAGATGTCGTGGATGTGAACCGGGCGACGGAGGCTCAACTCGATGCGAAGCGCGCGGATGCCACTGCCATCGAGGCCCTCCTGCAAGTGGAACCGGACGTCCTGGACTTGAACTGGGCGGCAGATGCTCAACTCGACGCGGAGCGCGCGGATGTTGCTGCCATCGGGGCCCTCCTGCAAGCGGAAACAGACTTCCTTGACTTGAACTGGGCGGTGACACAACTAGACACAGAGCGCGCGGATGCCGCTGCCATCGAGGCCCTCCTGGAAGCGGAACCGGACCTCCTCGACTTGAACCGGGCGGTGCTCCCATCCGTACAGAGAGCCCGCACGCTCCATGTGAGCGAGTAGATGGAGGACGAGGACAACCACGGTGCGGAGACACACGTCGGCAGCTACGGCTGGTTCACACCGGCAGCCAAAGATGACGAGGTCGTCTCGTTCCACGAGCAGTGATTGTTTTTCTTTATGTTGTTTTTAGGGATCTTTTGCTGTGTAAAAACATATATTGTTATACAAGTCGCCCGACTTTCATCATTTGTGTTAGTCTACCATTTCAGGCGGTTGCATAAATATCCTACATCTCCAAACCCTCTTCCTCACCTCTTGTTCTTCCCCAACAGACCACCGCACGGGCCGTACAGATCCACCCCAACATGTGATTGGATAAACATAATGTATGAACGAAAATTATCTGTCAGCGGTAGCACATGTCAGTGAGGGTGCGTTCCCTTGGTTGGGTTTGCAGTGTGCAAGAGCGACTATGTGAGGGTGTGGTACGACCACGGCGTGCAGGAGCGACCGTGTGAGGGTGCGGTGCGACCGCGACAGCCGTGCGCAAGTGTACCTCCATTTCATTTTGAAAACTTTAGGCAAGCTTGGCAAAAATGTGGGGCGAATTATGGCAATGCAAGGCCTAGACCCAAACAGGAGAAATACGTACGTACTAGGAGTACTAGTGTTAAAAAAGAAAGGCCGGGTTTTCCTTCACGGGATTAATCGATACAAATCCTCTTTTGACGTGTCAATTAATGTGTATTTTTTCTCCAAAGCCGAAAGAGCTAACCATCTCACTCCTCATCGCTTGATTAATGCAGCGCCATGCAAACAAACCTTCTCACTTCCGCATGCATTCAAGGGTATTTAATGTCCTTGGTTGCTAGTACGAGGCAAACCCCATCAATTTTGCCTTGATTAGTGTTTGTGGCCTTTTGCAAATTTTAATTTTGATATACTGGCCTTGTGTACAAAAAAATGGAGGTAGTAACTATTTGACTTCCTTCCACATTGCGGTGACATCGACGATATATCGAATGTTGTGGTTTGGCGAAGTGCGTTCGACGGAGAGCACCATTGAGGGAGACCATGGTAAGTCGTTTGCAAGTGTCGCCTGCAAGCCGAGACAACCGCCTTATTTGCATCGAGGAAGTATGGTGAACCAAAGGACGTGTAAATGTACTAGTACTACTAGTACACAATAGCGTCGTCCGTCCAGCTTAGTGCGGTGAGGTGCTTTCATGAAGAAGACGATGGAGAAGCGGAGCCAGCGAAGAGTGATATAATGGTTGCTTCGTCCGTGCTTTGTGATTTGACTCCTCACTGCTTTGTGATTTGTGATAGAAGGGATAGGGGAGTAGACTCTGTGCTCTATACTGTACATGCGTCCAAGCACGAGAGAAAAAGGAGAGACGTTGCATTTTTCTATTCCTTCAATCAATCAGGGAGCTTCGGTTCCATCTTTTTGGCTTTGGTAGCACCGTCCACAATTGTTCCCATCGATGAAAAAAGCTATTTATTTGGCTACACATTGTGGATGCCCTTAATTGTACCACTTGGTTTTGCTCCTGTGTGCTATCTATACAAATCTCAATTATATTGATCTAAAAAACTATAGAATCAAGATTAGTAAAAAGGAGGTGATTTTTCCGCGCGGATGGCGGGGGAGGTTTCTTATTTTTAGAGGACGTTGGCCTGGCGGTTTGCTAACATGCGGTCCCACGTGTCAGTGCTTTACCAAGCCGATCCGCGTCCCACATGAGGCAGAACAACGGCAGAAGCAACACGTGGTTAACTTGAAGAAGATGTGGGAGAAGCGGATTCAGCAACGAGTGAAAATGATGGTTGGTTCGTCCCTCCAACTTCTTTTTTTACTATCATTATTGTTACTTCGTCCCTCCAACTTAACTTCAGGATAGGTGCATCTTTGTGATTTGATGCCTCATTGCTCATTACTACGCCGGCGCCATGACTGGGGTGCTTCACCCCTGCTGCTCTGCACTGTATTTCGGTATGGCACGTGCACCCAGTAGCTTGATGTCCCACATGTCAGTGAAAGGGACTAGAACAACTATTAAAGCAAGCACTCCACTCTTAGGATGGAGGAGTACACGACACGGTGGCCTAGTGAACTGTCACTTGTACTGTATAGTACTATAGTTTTGCTGTTTCGCACGATTCATCGATACAAACCCGATTAAACAGGAAAGGGCGGGATTTTTCCCGGGCGGTAGATGATACTGGCCATATATTTCAAAGGCAATTTTAATGTATGCAAACTGAATAATTAAGTAACAATATGATATCTAGTAAAATTAAAAACATATATGATTTATCATGTTAGAGTGTAGTAGTAGTGTTGTATTGCATAGTTGTAAGATGTAACATGCGAGAATGTGTAGAGATATAGTTTTGGAGGGCCTACAGAGAGAAAGCATAATACAGTCACCGAACTTTAGAAATGCTCATTACGGTCACTATATAGGTTTTGCGGTGATTATACGGTCACTTACTCACCGTTCAGCATCGGATTGCACTCTGTTGACCGGCCAAATAGTCTGCATGGCACCATGTTGAATAGTTAAATTGACCATGTTCCTTATGGGTCCCACCTGTCAGTTCGCATAGGAAAAAGGTTAGATACACACAAATTTATGCAGGAGCGACAAGACTCTAACCGGTGCGCGGGAATCACCTGGTTGTGTATGTGTCTATCAGGGCCTGATGTGTGCGCATGCACGTGTACGTTGAGCACTTGAGCCTGAGAGTGTGTGTTGGCTGTGTGGTGTGTGCGTACATGCGTGCATGTGTGCGTGGTTGCATGTGTACGTGTGTGTGTTGCGTGCCTGTGTGGCTGCATGTGTTTGTGTGAGTGTTGCGTGCATGCAGTTTGTGTGCATGCGTGCATGTGTGTATAATGACCACACCAGCTCCTGTGTGTTAAAACAGACGGCTCAGCATACCAATACAAGGCCACCTTGTCCGCTGTGCCCGCGGTCATGACTTCGAACCACCATCCAATATTTTTTAGTCGTTTGTTTTCATTCTTATGAGCAAGATTCCCGTGCGTTGCACGTAACAAGAAGATGCATTTGTATGACTAGTTTATCTTGTGAGAGAAAAGGATGAGCGAGGGAAGGCCTTATTAGTAATGTGGATAGGTGTGTGGGTACCTTTTTGCAAAATTGCCATAGTTTCCTTCCTATCCGTCATATATAAATCGGACGGCCTATATTGCAGGATGGCAGGTACACCATCATCACCAACTCTGTTTTTTATAAGAGTGTAGTTATAAGAGTGTAGATGTAGATGTAGAGGAGATACAAGCCGACATGTGGGCCCAATGGTAGTGAGATAATGTGATGCAACACTAGAGGTGCCATGTGGAGCGTTTAGCTGGTCAACTAGTCGTGTCTTAAGAAAATACAGAGCTGTACCGTGAGCCCATGACTGTATAATAACCACAAAACGTAAATCGTGACCGTAATGAGTGGATTCTCATGTCCAATGTACGTATCGTGCTTTCGCTTCAAATATAATGATCGTCACTGTATATATCTCGAGACAAAGATGAAGCATGCGTGAATGTGCTGGGGGCTTACTTTTAGAGGACCTGGAGATAGTTTGTGTGCATACGTGAAAGGGGCGTAGAGGGGGTGTATGCGATGGAGAGAGATGCTCATCGTTCCTCTTTATTATGACTTACTTTATATATAGTATAAAAATATAAAAATTCAAAGTGCGGAATAAATATCATTGTTGTAGCGACCAGACCTCAAACGGTCCAATCTCTGTGCTCAGGTGTCATCCCTGGATCAGTAATGCGGACACCACACAGTACTTGAAGGATTTATAACAGAGTAGCAATCACACACTTATTACATCGAGAGTCTCAAAAGAGAACTTATTACAATAAATATGGCTTATGGCCATCTAATAACGATAACAGCGGAAGGCTTGGAAGATAAGTGAGTCCATCAACTCCAACGGCATCACGGAGTATAGAACCACGACCTAAAACTCCTTAATCATCGTCTGAAAAGTCTGCAACGTTAACGTTGCAGCCCGAAACCGGTCAGCACATGGAATATGCTGGCAAAATAACACATAGAGAGTAATTAAATGAAATAGGCTATTCTATATGCATATTTGGCTGGTGGAAAGCTCTATGGTTATAGTTTTGCGTAAAGCCATTTTTTCCCTACTGCAAAGGAATAAATTTTATTTAACTATCATGGTAGTTGTTAAACATTCAGAATGGTTGACAGCATTCTCAATCCCAATTAAGAATAATCATTAAACAAAACCCAACAAAATTAATTTTAGAGTAACATGTTGAGATTCACATGATAATCCAAGTACTAGATACTCAAGATGTCCATAACCAGGGACACGGCTAATCATGATTAGTTTATACACTCTGCAGAGGTTTGCGCACTTTTCCTCACAAGACTCGATCGCCTCCGTTTGGTTTCTCACACTGCATGGTGTTTGAGAAGACGGATGACCGAGACATAGTCTTTCAGAAGCACTAGCACCTTACGATCGGGTAGACCGTTACACCTACATTCCCCTACATCTGCTAGTCTACCACCGTAAGAGTTCGCACAACTTAATCAACTATGCTAGAGCCCATAATAGCTTGTGGCTGCACACGAAAGTTTCTAGCATGGATAATCTCATGATCCCTTTGAGCCTGGGTGGTGGTCCATAAAAAACAAGCAATCCTGGAATACCCAGGTGCCTCAATCAACCCAGATGTGTGTTTAAGTTGCCACCTTAAATAAACCATTAATTAACAATCTCAAATCTGTCATGAAATACTCTCAAACCCAATCCACGTCTACGAGCATAGCATGACAGTAATAAGCAACATAGAAGTAACTCCCAGGGGTTTGATAATAACAGGAAATAGGTTCTACCTCATCTACTTCCCAAACCAACAATTTAATTAGATCCTAATCATGCAGTGTGTGAGGATTGATCTAATGCAATAAAACTGGGTAGAGGGAAAACATGATCAAAGTGTTACTTGCCTTGCTGATGATTCGGGAAACCTAGCGATTCGAAGTAGCAAGCGGCGCACTCTCGGTACTCTATCGCAAACAAACAAGCATACAATAAGTACTCAACTAATGCACAGGTAAAGCACACATAAGAGATCTAACCATAAAGTTCAATTTAAGAACTCCGGTTGGCAAAAAGAATCAAATCGAACTAAGCAGCGGAGGACAAAATGGCAAAAGAAACAGGCTTCGTTTACTATTATGGATCTGGGGCAAGTTTTACAGTGGAAAAAACTTGTTTGAGTTGGTTAAACGGAAAGAGGGTTTCGAGACGAAACTCCAGGCGCTTGAATCGCCTGATTCCGATAAACAAGCGAAAAGTTAGACTAAAACGAAAATCAGATCAGGAATCGTGATCTGAAAAAACGCGGATTTAATCCGAGAAAAAGAAAAACGACGAACGTTCGTTAACATGAACGAACGAACGAACGCTCGCTAATTAAATAAACCAGAAAAACCGATCTATTTAAAAAACCGAAACTAAAACTAAAAAAACCTTCGAAAAAACCGAACAGTTTTTCGAGAAAAACCGGAGGCAAAAAAAAAACTACCTCCGGCGACTCCGGCGATGGGCAGCGGCGGTCCGGCGACGGCGGCGCTCGGGCGGCGGCGGCGGCGGTGGCCGGCTAGGGTTAGGATTAGGGCAGGGCGCGGCTGGGCTTTGGCCAGGGGCCTCGGGGCGCTTATAAGAGGCCCGACCAGGAGGAGTCCTGGCCGATTACGGCCCAAGGTCGGTTCAGACTTTTTTTTAATAATTACGCTTGGAAAAAAACAAAAGGAATACTAAACCGACTCCAAAAATCCCAAAATAAATTTTCCCGGGCTTCTAAAATCAAGCCGCACAGGATGAACATTTATTTGGGGCCTAGATGCAATTTTGAAAAACGCGCATTTTTCCTAAATTCAAATAAAATAGCAAATAAAACAAAAATAAAATCTTATTTGATTTTTTATTAAATCCTCAATATTTCTTTATTTTGGGAAAGTTATTTTATTCCCTCTCTCATATTTTTGTAATAGAAATAATTGAAGAGAAAATAAATAAAATCAAATGATCCTATTTTCAAAATTTGTGACAAACTCAAATATGAAAATAACGAAATCCCCAACTCTCTCCGAGGGTCCTTGAGTTGCGTGAAATTTCTAGGATCAACCAAAATGCAATAAATATGATATGCAATGATGATCTAGTGTATAACATTCCAAATTGTAAATTTGGGATGTTACAAACCTACCCTCCTTAAGATGAATCTCGCCCTCGAGATTCGGGTTGGCTAGAAAATAGGTGAGGGTGGTCCTTCAGCAAATATTCCTCTCGCTCCCAGGTGGGTTCATCCTCCGTGTGGTGGCTCCACTAGACTTTGCAAAACTTGATAACCTTGCTGCGGGTGACTCGACTGGGATACTCTAGAATCTTAACGGGTTTCTCCTCATAGGTCAAATCATTGTCCAACTAAATAGCTTCCAGCGGTACCGTATCTCTCAGCGGTATATCAGCCATCTCTGTGTGGCACTTCTTCAAACGGGAAACGTGGAACACGTCGTGAACTCCTGACAATCCTTCGGGCAATTCCAACTTATAGGCAACTTCTCCCATACGCTCCAAAACCTTGTATGGGCCTACAAAACATGGCACTAATTTTCCCTTAACTCCAAAGCGCTTAACTCCTTGAAGTGGTGATACTCGAAGATAAACTTGGTCTCCGACTTCGTAAACTGTCTCCTTGCGTTTAGAATCTGCATAACTCTTCTACCTGGATTGAGCTACCTTGAGCCTATCGCGAATCAATTTCACTTTCTGTTCAGACTCCTTTATCAGATCCGGTCCAAACAACTGGCGGTCTCCAACTTCATCCCAGGACAATGGGGTCCTGCACCTCCTTCCGTACAAGGCTTCGAAAGGGGCCATCTTCAAACTGGATTGATAGCTGTTGTTGTAAGAGAACTCTACATACGGCAAATTCTCGTCCCAACTAGATCCATACTCTAGGGCAAAAGCTCTTAGCATATCCTGCAAAATCTGATTGACTCTCTCAGTCTGGCCATCTGTCTGTGGGTGGAAAGCTGTGCTAAACTCCAGTCTGGTACCCAAAGTTTCATGCAACTGATTCCAGAACTTTGAGGTAAATTGGGTTCCTCTGTCTGATACTATGCTCCTTGGAACTCCATGCAGACAAACGATTCTAGTCATGTATATCTTTGCCAACTTTGCACTGGTATAGGTAGTCTTCACTGGAATGAAATGAGCTACCTTTGTCAAACGATCGACTACAACCCATATCGAGTCATAGCCTGAACGTGTTCTGGGCAATCCTGTAATAAAATTCATGCCTAGCTTATCCCACTTCCATTCGGGTATCGGCAATGGCTGTAGCAAATCCAGCTGGCTTCTGATGCTCTGCCTTTACTCTCTGACATACATCACAAACTGCTACATATTCTTCATTCCGGTCCACCAGAAAATATCCTTCAAATCCAAATACATCTTGGTGTTTCCTAGGTGAATCGAATACGGTGAATCATGGGCCTCTTGTAAAATTAACTTCTTGATCTCCGAATCATTAGGCACATAAACATTGTCTTCAAACCATAAGGTATCGTGCTCATCCTCATGAAATCCTTTAGCCTTTCCCTTGCTCATTTTCTCCTTTATAGAGGCAATCTCCTTGTCAGTCTTCTGGGCTTCTCTGATCTTATCCATCCAAGTAGACTGAATCTTCAATGCTGCTACATAGCCTCTTGGAACTATTTCCAAACATAGCTCTCGAAGATTTTCGGCTAACTCCCTTGGTAAATCTCCCGTCATTAGGGTGTTGACATGGCTCTTACGGCTCAACGCGTCAGCTACTACGTTAGCCTTTCTGGCGTGATAATGCAATTTCATATCATAATCCTTGATGAGCTCCAACCATCTCCTTTTTCTAAGGTTCAACTCCTTCTGTGTGAAAATATACTTCAAACTCTTGTGATCCATGTACACCACGCAATGGTTTCCAATCAGAAAATGTCTCCAAGTCTTCAACGCATGCACTACGGATGCTAACTCCAAATCATGTGTAGCATAATTCAACTCATGGGGATTAAGCTGTCATGAGGCATATGAAACAACTCTTCCTTCCTGCATAAGAACTGCTCCAAGTCCTCGATGTGAAGCATCACAATACACCTCATAATCCTTGGTCTGATTCGGTAAAATCAACACTGGTGAGGTAACCAAATGTTTCTTCAACTCCTGAAAACTAGCCTCACATTCCTCAGTCCATATGAACTTGGTATCCTTTTTCAACAACTCCGTCATAGGTTTCACAATCTTTGAGAAATTCTCAATAAACCTCCGGTAGTATCCCGCGAGTCCAAGAAAACTCCGGATCTCTCCAACTGTTGTTGGCGCTTCCCACTTGGTCACGGTATCAACTTTAGTGGGATCTACTGCTATACCTTCTCCGGATATAACGTGTCCGAGAAATCCAACTTCCTTCAACCAAAACTCACATTTGCTGAACTTGGCATATAGTTGATGTTCTCTGAGCTTTCCAAGAACCAAACGCAAATGCTCCTTATGCTCCTCTTCATTCTTCGAGTAAACCAGGATATCGTCAATGAACACTACGACGAACTTATCCAAGAACTCCATAAACTCTTTGTTCATCATGTTCATAAAATATGCAGGTGCGTTAGTCATACCAAATGACATAATGGTATACTCGTACAACCCATACCTGGTGGTAAAAGCTGTCTTAGGTATATCATGTTCTCGAATCTTCAACTGGTGGTATCCTGATCGCAGATCGATCTTGGAAAATACCTTAGCTCCTTGCAATCGATATAACAGATCATTGATCATCGGTAGTGGGTACTTATTCTTGATGGTTACTTCATTCAAGCCTCGATAATCAACAACCATCCTTAACGATCCATCCTTCTTTTCCACTAGAAGTACTGGCGATCCCCAAGGCGATGAACTTGGGCGAATGTATCCTTTATCCTGTAACTCCTAAATTTTCTTCTTAATCTCCACCAAATCCTTTGCAGGCATCCTATATGGTCTCTTTGATATTGGCCCTGTTCCTGGCAAAAGCTCAATCAAAAACTCAATATCTCTATCCGTGGCATGCCTGGCAATTCTTCTGGAAATACATCAGGGAAATCCTTCACTAATAGTACTTCCTCCTGCACAACTCATGTTAAACAATTTACTTGAGTCCTCTTCGGCACATGTCGGGATACATACTTGATCCTTCTCCCTTCTGGGGTGGTAAGCAAGATTGACTTACTGGCGCAATCGATGTTTCCTCCATACATCGACAACCAATCCATACCCAGAATTACATCCAAACCTTGTGATTCCAATATTATCAAATCTGAGGGGAACACATGCCTACCTATACTTAATGGCACTTGAAGACATCCTTGGCTAGCCATATACTCCGCTCCTGGTGAGCTTATTAACATAGGTGTTCTAAGAACTTTTGTGGGCAGGTTATACTTATCCACAAATCCCCTTGATATGTATGAATGCGATGCACCAGTATCAAAAAGAACGAGTGCAGTAAATGACTTAACCAAAAACTTACCGATTACTGCATCCGGTTGCTCTTCAACCTCCTCCATGTTAACGTGGTTCACCTGTCCCCTGTTGAAAGGGTTCGGCTTCTTCCCAGAGCTTCCATTGCCATTTCCATTCTGTGATTCAGGAGATTCATTGGCATAATGTCTGGTCTTCTGGCACTTAAAATAAGTGACTTGGCTCAGGTCTCTCTTGGCTGGGGTCGATGGGTTGGTGCGATTCTGGCCGTTGCTTCCTCCATTCCCATTACCATTCTTGGTGCCATTGTGATTGCGCGAGCTACCTCCTCCATGGTATGATGAAACTGTCCTCCCGGTCTAGGGGTAAAACGTGGCTTCAGCTGAGCTCCTGAAGTGTTCTTCCCTTGTCCATACTTCCTCTTGCGATTCTCAATCTGCTGCTGCTTCCCTTCAATCATGAGAGCATGATCTACCAAATCCTGGTAGCTGTTGAAGGTGGATACCATCAACTGCATGCTCAACTCATCATTCAGTCCTTCCATAAACTTCTCCTACTTAGCTGCATCCGTAGCAACCTCATCTGGGGCATAACGTGCTAATTTACTAAAGTCCTCCACATACTGGCCAATTGTCCATCCTCCTTGGCGCAAGTTGCGAAACTCCCGCTTCTTCATGGCCATAGCTCCTGCTGAAACATGGGCAGTTCGAAAAGCCTGCTGAAACTGGTCCCACGTGACAGTGTCGACAGGGAAAGTGGCTGTGAAATTCTCCCACCATGATGATGCGGGTCCTTCAAGCTGATGTGCGGCAAACTTCACCTTTTCCGCATCCGTGCATCCTGCTGTGGTCAACACTCTAGCTGTCTTGCGGAGCCAATCATCTACTACTATTGGCTCGGTGCTACTGGAAAACACCGGCGGATTCAGCCTAAGAAAACGGGCTAAGTGATCAACAGGTGGTGGTGGTGGGTTGTTGTTGTTCCCCCGATTCTGATTCTGGACTAACAACTCCATCAATGTGTTCTGCTATTGGATCAACTGGGTGAGCTCCGGTGGAAAGGTAAATCCGGGGTCACGTCTCAGAGGCATCTGAGGGTTTAGAAAAGATGAGATTTAAGAATAGAGAGGGTTCTAAAGAGAAAACACTACCCATATGCACATGAGGCAAAAGCAAACAATTCACTTCATTCAATCAATCAAACAAGGGCTACTACTATACATGGTGGACTATCGTCTGGACTACTATTCAAAAGTGATCAGACTACTATATTTACATGGTGGACTACTACTACTGATGAGGTGGTCTACTAGAAATATTCTTCGGTTGCAGACTCCATTATATCTGCTCCAGCTTCATCAACATAGTCATCATCACTATCGTCTGGATCCGAGTCGGTGTCGTCGATGATGATGTAGTATTCCGGGCGAATCTCCTTGGGTTCTTCGTCTTCTTCTACTGGTGTAGGGCCTCCCATAAATATTCCGATCTTCTTGATCAGATCATCATTCTTCTCCACTAATACTTCGATTTCCTCTTCGTAATCTTCACGTGTAGCCTTGAGTTCTTCCTCCAGTTCCTTGATTCTTGTCCTCGCCTTCTTCGGATCTATCATGTCGGCGCACATCTGGTTCTCCTGTCGTCGAATGTGTTGGTTTAACTCTTGGATAAAAGCTGTGACTGATCTATCCTTCCTGGTGCTGATCATCTCCCAGTGCTCATCTCTGCGCCCACAAATCTGGTAGATAGTATCCTTAAGATCATTGCGGTATACTTCTCCAATACGTCCCATGGCAATGTGAGCTGCCATGCTCTTTCCTAGACTCCAAGCTGGTGCATCAAAAGAAAACTCTATGGGCTCGGTGACTGGCATGAATGTCCTTCCTAGAACATGAACTTGAATCATCCAGCGCTCTTCTTCAGGTAAAGTGGCATTGTAGGTTCTGGTGAAGCTTGGTACTCCTATGTTCAGATATCTAGTGACTTCCTTCAAATGACGTCCAAAGGGTGTATCTTCATCCGGTTGCGTGAACTTGTTCTTTGCATCCGCCATCCTAAAAGAGTAGAAAAGATGAGAAGTCAGAAAGATAAGAGAGAGTAGTGATCTAGCTCTTTAGCTTAGTGGTCGTGTCCTATAGTCAGCGTGTGCTCTGATACCATCTTGTAGCAACCAGACCTCAAACGGTCCAATCTCTGTGCTCAGGTGTCATCCCTGGATCAGTAATGCTGACACCACACAGTACTTGAAGGATTTATAACAGAGTAGCAATCACACACTTATTACATCGAGAGACTCAAAAGATAACTTATTACAATAAATATGGCTTAAGGCCATCTAATAACGATAACAGCAAAAGGCTTGGAAGATAAGTGAGTCCAGCAACTCCAACGGCATCACTGAGTATAGAACCACGACCTAAAACTCCTTAATCATCGTCTGAAAAGTCTGCAACATTAACGTTGCAGCCCGAAATGGGTCAGCACATGGAATATGCTGGCAAAATAACACATAGAGAGTAATGAAATGAAATAGGCTATTCTATATGCATATTTGGCTGGTGGAAAGCTCTATGGTTATAGTTTTGCGTAAAGCCAATTTTTCCCTACTGCAAAGGAATAAATTTTATTTAACTATCATGGTAGTTGTTAAACATGGAGAATGGTTGACAGCATTCTCAATCCCAATTAAGCATCATCATTAAACAAAACCCAACAAAATTAATTTAGAGTAACATGTTGAGATTCACATGATAATCCAAGTACTAGATACTCAAGATGTCCATAACCGGGGACACGGCTAATCATGATTAGTTTATACACTCTACAGAGGTTTGCGCACTTTTCCCCACAAGACTCGATCGCCTCCGTTTGGTTTCTCGCACTGCATGGTGTTTGAGAAGACGGATGACCGAGACATAGTCTTTCAGAAGCACTAGCACCTTACGATCGGGTAGACCGTTACACCTACTTTCCCCTACATCTGCTAGTCTACCACTGTAAGAGTTCGCACAACTTAATCAACTATGCTAGAGCCCATAATAGCTTGTGGCTTCACACGGAAGTTTCTAGCATGAATAATCTCATGATCCCTTTGAGCCTGGGTGGCGGTCCATAAAAAAACAGGCAATCCTGGAATACCCAGGTGCTTCAATCCACCCATATGTGTGTTTAAGTTGCCACCTTAAATAAACCATTAATTAACAATCTCACATCTGTCATGAAATACTCTCAAACCCAATCCACGTCTACGAGCATAGCATGGCAGTAATAAGCAACGTAGAAGTAACTCCCAGGGGTTTGATAATAACAGGTAATAGGTTCTACCTCATCTACTTCCCAAACCCACAATTTAATTAGATCCTAATCATGCAATGTGTGAGGATTGATCTAATGCAATAAAACTGGGTAGAGGGAAAACATGATCAAAGTGTTACTTGCCTTGCTGATGATCCGGGAAACCTAGGGATTCGAAGTAGCAAGCGGCGCACTGCAGGTACTCTATCGCAAACAAACAAGCATACAATAAGTACTCAACTAATGCACAGGTAAAACTCACATAAGAGATCTAACCAAAAAGTTCAACTTAAGAACTCCGGTTGGCGAAAACAATCAAATCGAACAAAGCAACGGAAGACAAACGGCAAAAGAAACAGGCTTCGTTTACTATTCTGGATCTAGGGCAATTTTTACAGTGGCAAAAACTTGTTTGAGTTGGTTAAACGGAAAGAGGGTTTCGAGACGAAACTCCAGGTGCTTGAATCGCCTGATTCTGATAAACAAGCGAAAAGTTAGACTAAAACGAAAATCGGATCAGGAATCGCGATCTGAAAAATCGCGGATTTAATCCGAGAAAAAGAAAAACGACGAACGTTCGTTAAAACAAAGAACGGACGAACGCTCACTAATTAAATAAACCGGAAAAACTGATCTATTTAAAAAAACTGAAACTAAAACTAAAAAAATGACAAAACCATCGGAAAAACTACCTCTGGTGACCCCGGCTCCGGCGGCGGCGGTGGCGCTCCGGCGGTGGCGGCGGCATGGGCGGCTAGGGCGGGCGGCGGCAGCGGCCGGCTAGGGTTAGGGTTAGGGCGGGGCGCGGCTGGGCTTTGGCCGGGGGCCTCGGGGCGCTTATAAGAGGCCCGACCAGGAGGAGTCCCGGCTGATTACGGCCCAAGGTCGGTTCAGACTTTTTTTTTAATAATTACGCTCGAAAAAAACAAAAGGAATACTAAACGGACTCCAAAAATCCCAAAATAAATTTTCCCCGGCTTCTAAAATCAAGCCGCACATGATGAACATTTATTTGGGGCCTAAATGCAATTTTGAAAAACACGCATTTTTCCTAAATTCAAATAAAATAGCAAATAAAACCAAAATAAAATCTTATTTGATTTTTTTATTAAATCCTCAGTATTTCTTTATTTTGGGAAAGTCATTTTATTCCCTCTCTCATATTTTTGTAATAGAAATAATTGAAGAGAAAATAAATAAAATCAAATGATCCTATTTTCGAAATTTGAGACAAACTCAAATATGGAAATAATGAAATCCCCAACTCTCTCCGAGGGTCCTTGAGTTGCGTGAAATTTCTAAGATCAACCAGAATGCAATAAATATGATATGCAATGATGATCTAGTGTATAACATTCCAAATTGAAATTTTTGGATGTTACAGTTGTGGGCACCATGCAATGCAAATAATCGTTCACACTCCTCCATATAACTTTGTAATGTTGTATATATTTAGAAATTCTAAAAGAAATTGGCCACACTTTATTCAAAAGGAAGGTGTATGTGAAATAAACGTGAAGATATGGCTTTTTAGATCAATGGGGTACGTGATGTAACATCTGTGAATGTGTAGTTGATGTATTTGGCAGGGCCTAGAGAGGTATGAGTGTGTATTACGTATTCGAGAGAGGCATGGATAGAGGGGCCGGTGGGGGAGGGGCGTGGGAGAGATAGAACGAGAAATGAGAGAGGTCTAGAGAGAGAGACGAGTATGATGTCACGACGAGAGATTCCCTTGAGTGTGTATATGCAAGGGGGAGGGGATAGGGGCATGAGGAGAAAAAAAATTGTGTGGTGTCTGTGTTGGTATGTGTGGGTGTGAGAAGAAAAGGAGACTTGGGGGAAGAGGGTGCGTCACTGCATGAGGTCCGGTGGGTCGAGGTGAGGCCTCGGTTCGGTTCCGTCCTGCGCCACATTGGTAGGCCCGTGACGCATTTTGGGAGACCGATGGATGACTAGTCGTACAAGACAAATATAGCAGAATTGTGAAGGACTTTGTGTCCACTGACAAAGCCAGCTAGGATTTGTAACCCTAGGTTCTCGGACTAAGGTAACCCCTTATCTCTAATATTACTATTCATCCAACCTAACTTTAAGGGGCATCCTACAGAATGCTTTGCTAGAGTCATACTCGTCGATTAGGAAGAGAGGTGTGAGACAATGCGTGAGAGACGGGCCTAACTATAATGTGCGTATAGGAGACACGTAGGCATGTCTATGTATATAAAAAGGGTCGATGTGGATTGTGCGTGTGTATGCTTGTGAGAGGAAGAGTGCTTATGATAAAGGTTAGTGAAAACAGTCATAAATGGTTACGAGAGGGAGGGAGGGTTATATCGAGAGCATGTCTGCGAGAAAGACACCTCGGGAGAGAGTGTGTGAGCATGTGTGAGGGACCACCGATGGAGAGTGAAACTACACGTAGAAGACTGATGTACACATTGATTAAAGATATAAATTGTATCCAAATATTTGGATGGAGTCATGATATTTGCAATTCGTGTAAGGAACGGTCATTGATCCATCAGACATCTAGATTCTATCCAATTTCAGCATGTCTATGTTATTATTCGACATAATTGATCCACATAGTTAGTATTTTGAACTCCAGACAATGCATCACTTTAGCAATCGAATATAAACATGTGTATAGTTCATGCTGTGTGTGTAAAGCACATTATACATACGAAAGTTGCACAATGACGTTATAAATAACTAGCTATGAACTAGCATACATTTGAATTCAACTTAAGGTGGTTTTAAAAAATTGAATTCAACATGAAGTCCATTCAATTATTTGAATTCGATATCATGGCATTTGTAAATCATACCTAAATTATGGGGGCACCAATCATTTCTCGGATTTTGTACATAATAACACATATAGTCGTGTACAAAATAGATACAAATTTAGCTCCTCCATTCCAAAATAATCGTAGTTATAGGATATTCAAGTGTTAAAATTTCAAAAAGAAGTGGATAATTTAATGAGGTTTTCAAACATACAAGGTCAAATTTAACGTTGTCGATTTAGGTCAATCCTCAAAGTTCAAGAGTACTCTAAACGTGAATGCTTCTATTTCAAAATTTCGAACGTAGTGCCAAAAGAGCCTCTACTTGCCCGAAACCGTGTGAGACAAATGTTTGGTAGTAGAAGGAAGTTAGTTTTCTAACTCTGACCCATGAAACCTACCGACCCGACGTCCAAAGATCTAGACGCCACGCAACCGCCTCCGAAAAACATTCATACACAATGGCCGCCTAAGCACACATGCACGCGGCCGAAATCGCTCCCGCCCACTATTTGGGACACTTGGGATTACCATCCTACCCCGACCCACAGTTGGTCCGAAATTTAAGAGGGGGGAAAAGTTCGTACTTTCCCCAAATTTCATATAAGCAAGTCCCATGTGTTCAAGAAATCGAAAAACAAGCGTGTCCCAGACCGAAACATGGTTCTCCCTTAGCTCCCCCCACCCCCCGCCCCCCGTACGATTCCCCATTCGTACTCCGTGGGCGCCAAAACTACCTCTCCACCAGCCGCGAAACCCCGGCGTCCTCCGTCTGCCACTCCATTCCACCCATCAACCGCCGCCCTCCTCCATCATACCGGAGCCGAGACCCCGACGTTGTCATCCACCGCAACGTCAACCGCAATGCCCTCCAAGGCTAGTAGTTGAAGCTGAGGCCGAGCCAGTTCAACCACGCCGTCCTACGCCTCACCGCTGTCGCTCCAACTTCTCCACCATCCACCCCACCAGAGCTGTTCCTGCTACGCCATCCTTCGCCACCTCGGATCTGCTTCCAATCCACTAACATACGGCCACGGCAACACATTCAACAATTTGGCCATGGGTTTGTCCAAGCCTGCACCCTCCTCCAAAACTTCGGTTTCCCCGGCAAAAAGAAGAAGATCGGTGCGACATATCGAGGCGACCACACTGGCAACCGGAAATGGTACTCATCTTCCCTTATTCGTGTAATTCTTAAGTGTCTGCTTGCACGGTATTTATCCCATAGAAGACACCAGTTGACCGCTTCTTCTTGATATTAGATGTTCCTAGTAAGTCACGATGCACAAGGTTTCTCCTCATATACTATTTCACCTTAGCTAGATGTCTGTCGCCCCTGGATTTCAATTGCTGGTCAGTTGATTCCCAAGTAACGGAAGCATTCACCGGTGTAACAGATGCTAGTATGCCTATTATGCTGGGGAAGCAGCGCCTCGGTGTTTATCATATGGGCGTGTGGAGCCGGCGCCCAATCTGGAGGTCGGCCAGGATTAAAGGGATGGCCCGGGGGCGCTGCCAAGCACAGCGGTGGTGTGAGGTCGAGGGGAGGGAGGGGCGGCGGAGGTAGGCGTCTGGGCTGGTGCTCGCTGGCGGTTTGAGAAAAATCATCAATAGTGAGTGGAAGGAGGTAAATGAAGGCCATCTGCCCATTCCTTATAGATCGAACGGTTCATAAAAAATCAACTGACCTATTTATTTTCAGTCGACTGTTATCTTGATAGGACCACATGTGGTGGTGTGCTGGAAGAGTACATGCATTTCCTGTGGTCATATATTACAAAATCATACGGACTAGAATCTAATTTTATTTTCCATGCAACGTTGTAGAGATATCATATGTCTCCTGTCATTTGTTTTTCAGCCACCTGCTTTCTGCTACTTTTACAGTGCACTAGTTCTGCACACACTTCACCCATACTCTCACTATTGTGTTTTTATACAAGGTATTTCAGACTCTGCTGCTATGAGAGAAGTAAAAAAGAAAAGAGAGAAGTCGCTCCAGCGTCATACGCGGATAGGCCAGACATGTTTCAACCTTATAATAGGTGCAGTGTCAGCAGGTGGAGACGATAAACGTAGCCCTGGAGTTGATGACCTCGCTCGCAATGAACCACCATCCCAGGTGCTTCCTTTAACTTCACGGTGCCATATGTGGTTGCATGTTGCATATGGTGTCTAGCTTGTATTTGAAAGGCTGAAGTCGGTCTTTATCAAGATAAGGAAAGATATTTTTACATGAACCACCATCCCATGAGCACCAGAAGACAAATAGCTAGTCAGGGCACTGGCCAAGCCAGTGACAAGCCCAGCACAGACAGACATCACCTGGAAGCCAACTAAAAAGCCACGATGGTGACGAAGCAGCCCGCCTCCCACCAGGCTATCAGGTCCTTGATGATCATGCTCACCACTCCAGCCGGATGTCTAGCTTGTATTGCTTCCAATTTGGTTAAATTACATATGCTTAGCTTACACATTATACCTTTTGAATATGACATGCCCTCCTGTTTTTGATACATACTAGTACATCTGTCCATTAACCATGTTCTTACATCAAACTAATGTTCTTCTGTATCCCTCATCAATCACTTACGATGAGGCAGTCAGGCTAGTGGAATACCGTGAGTAAACATCCTCATTTAAAGAATGCAGCGTCAGCCTACCGACATGATTCTCAAGAAACAACAAGGCTAGATGAAGATAGTGAACGTAGCTCTGTAGTTGATTACCACATTACCCCTACACTAGCATCGCAGGTGCTTTCTCTAACTTGGCAGTGTGATATGTGGTTGCATGTTGCATACGGTGTCTAGATTGTAATTCTTCCAATCTAGTTAAATTGCATGTCCTATTCTGCTTAGTTTATACATTATACCTGTTAATATGACATGACTTCCTGTTTTTAGTACATAGTACATATGTCTATTAAGCATGTACTTACATAAAACTATTTTTTTGTATCCCACATCAATCACTATGACGAGACACCTTCAGTATATGTAGTGTGATATTATTTGCATCTTTCATATGATTTATAGCATGCGTTGCTTCTAATTTGTAAATGCCATTTATGATGGGATGCTTTTAGCTTGGCAGAGTCATATTGGTTGCATCTTTCATGTGGTGTCTATCTTGCATTGCTTCTCATTTTTTGAAATGGTTTCTGCTTAGTTTACAAAAACAATTGTGAATATGCCATGTTGTCCTGTTTTTCATACATATTCCATCTTGGTATCATGTGTTTGCCTTACATCAAAGTAGTGATTGTCAGTATCATGCATGAATGAGTTCTGAAGAGTGAATTTTATTGCTTTATCTTGTCGGTTTTACTTGACAATTCAAAATCAATAAAGCGGAAGGAAGTTAGCAAGGCAGCGGATAAAGGTACTCCTTCCAAACTGAGGGCCTCTACATATTCTACTCCTCCATCCCCCCAAGATGATGTCCAAGACAACACATGCATAGACACTCACGTAGTTGTGTTGATGATGAGGATGTCTCCCCTAGTGCACCATCACAGGTGCTCCCTCTAACTTGGCACTGTTATATGTGGTTGCATGTTATGTATGATGTCTAGATTGTATTGCTTCTAATTTTGTTGAATTCCATCTGCTTACTTTACACATTATACTTGTGAATAAGACACGTGTTCCTGTTTCTAGAACATACAATATCTGTCTATCACACGATGTTCTTACATCAATGTACTACTGTTGTGTAACCTGCAACAATCACTTATAATAAGACACATTTGACTTGGGAGTGTGATACAGGTTACATCTCGCATTCTTTTCTAGCTTGTACTACTTTTAATTTGTTGAAATGGCCCTTATGACGAGACATTTTTAACTTGGTAGAGTGACATTTGTTGCATATTTCATATGGTGTCTAGCTTTCATTGCTTCTAATTTATTGAAATGCCTTCTCCTTAGTTTACACATCATAAGCTGTGAATATGCAATGGCACTAATGACGAGAGACCTTTAACTTGGTAGTGTGATGTTGTTTGCATCTTGGATATGATTTATTTCTTTTACTGCTTCACATTTGTTTAAACGCCATTTATGATGAGACACTGTTAACTTGGTAGAGCGATGTTTGTAGCATCTTTCATATGGTGTCTACCTTCCATTGCATTGCTTCTAATTTAGTGAAATGTCTTCTCCTGAGTTTACACATCATAGTTCTAGTTATCTCATGTCGTCCTATTTTTCAGACATATTACATCCTCCTATCATGTGGTTGTCTAACATCAAAGTTCAGTTTGTCTGTATCACACATCAATTTGTTCTGATAAACTAAATTGTTATTCATTTTTCTTGTCGGCTTGACTTAACATGACACAGAGAAAGAGGAAGCAACACAGATTGGCAGGGAACGGGAAGCGGAAGAATCCTGCAGATTCTGCTGGTACTGATGGTGCAATAGAAGGTCAGAGTTCAGCAAAAAATTGTACAAATAGGGTATCCGGTGCTACACGAGATGCAGCACAAGCCAAACAGAAACAAATAGCTGCCACAAAACAAGAAGAGACAGCCCTAGTTGTTGCAAAACCTTCCACCGTACCACCAGCTGCACGACTTACTCGTGTGTCAACACAGCTAGCAGCATGTTCCCAAGCTCCCTTGCCACCTGACACTACTTCCGAAGCACTCTTGACACAAGATGAGTTGGCAAGATTAGATGAACTTTGTGAGCTTCAACAGGAAGAAGGTAGTTGCTGGAGTCAAGTTACAGTTGCACGCTTCTTTCTATGTAGTCTCACAGTTTGATGTACACTAACACTACCTATGTTCGTGGTTGGACTAGCACCTAGGAGCAAGAGGAAACAAACATCAGGGATAATGCTCGATAGGCTAACTAAATCTAGAGGAGGAAGAATGGAGATCCGTTTTGAGGCAGGTTTAAAAAGGCCATGTGATGATACAGAGTCAACCAAGTTAGTATAAGAGGCAGCGGTTGCCGTTAGGTGTCATGTACGTATCCTCCTAACATGGATTCAGTAGAGGAATGACAAAGATGAAAACCAGTTCAACACCTTCCTCGACCATTTATCTGTAAGTATGGTTATGTATGAAACTAGTAATATCGTCTTGCTCTGTCCCATACTTTCTAGGTTGCTGATAATGAGACTCCCATAATTTTCAACAAATGAGGTTCAAGTTGGATAGCCAAGATGATGCAACTAGACAAGCTTGCACCCATGTTTTCAAGTCTGCTCTGCGACAGTATCGGTATAACTTGAGGAAAACTCAATTTGGAGGCAAGGCTAACAGTGAACTTGCCCAAACATCTCCAGTGGAAAATATATCGGATGAAGACTGGAAAGGCCTCATTAAACACTGGTCTAATCCAAAGTATCAGGTACATTATATATATATGTGATCAGATCACATGTTGAATTCCTATTTACGCATGTGCCACACAAAACTATCTTCTTGTAGGTGAACTATTCAAAGAACAAGTCCACCCGTATGAAAGTGAAATTCCAACAGATGACATGATCTCATAGCGATAGTGCACACTGCGAGGCTCTTGTAACTAGCTGTTGTTTCACTCTTTTCTCTCTACCATAATATCAGATCTATATTGGCGTGTTCCAAATGCAGAGGAAAGCCCTCAAGGACCAAAAAGTACCTGAACCAAATGCTATGAAATCTTCAAGGACTGTCACACCAACAAGACAAAGCGCATGACTACACTAGTCAAAGCCGCTGTTGTAAGTCCTTAATCCTCATGCCTTTTAACTACTACTTACTCTGACTCGTACCTTGAACTGCATGGTTTGCAGCCAAAATCTATTAGTGTTTTCAATTTTATACACAATTGTCTTAGCGTATCATTGCACCTTACATGGTTTAAAAGAGAGGAGTTCCTTTGGTCTTGACCTATAATATAGTTCCGTGCTGGACTTGCCCACACAATGTTACAATTGCCTGTTTGTCTGTTCTCAGTTGTTTTGTGATATGAATGATCTCATACTATGCTTACAGTATTATAAAATTTGTCTCTTTTGTAACGCCCACGATGCGGCTATATCTCCCACGTGTCGAAGCACGACTTAGAGGCATAACCGCATAGTAAGCAATGTCGCAAGTGAGGTAATCTTCACACAACCCATGTAATGAATAAGAAAAGAGGTACATAGTTGGCTTACAATCGCCACTTCACACAATACATGAATAAAGCATTACATCATCCAGATACAATCAAGGTCCGACTATGGAACCAAAATAAAAGAAGACTACCCCAAATACTACAGATCCCTGATCGCCCCAACTGGGCTCCACTACTGATCAACTGGAAACGTAACAACATAACGAACACGAACTTCATCGAGCTCCTCCTTATGCTCGGTTGCGTCACCTGCACGATATCATCGGCACCTGCAAACTGGCTGTGGAAGTATCTGTGAGTCACGGGGACTCCGCAATCTCACACCCTCGCGATCAAGACTATTTAAGCTTATAGGTAGGGAAAATGTATGAGGTGAAGCTGCAGCAAGCACTAGCATATATGGTGGCTAACATACGCAAATGAGAGCGAGAAGATAAGGCAAAGGCATGGTCAAGAAACTATGATCAAGAAGTGATCCTAGAACAACCTACGTCAAGCATAACTCCAACACCATGTTCACTTCCCGGACTCCGCCGGAAAGAGACCATCAAGGCTACACACGCGGTTGATGCATTTTACTTAAGTTAAGTTTCAAGTTTTCTACAACAGGACATTAACAAATTCCCATCTGCCCATAACCGTGGGCACGGCTTTCGAAAGTTCAAAACCCTGCAGGGGTGTCCCAACTTAGCCCATCACAAGCTCTCACGGTCAACGAAGGATATTCCTTCTCCCAGGAAGACTCGATCAGACTCGGAATCCCGGTTACAAGACATTTCGACAATGGTAAAACAAGACCAGCAAAGTCGCCCGGATGTGCCAACAAATCCCGATAGGAGCTGCACATATCTCGTTCTCAGGGCACACCTGGATGAGACATCCTACAAGTAAAACCAACCCTCAAGTTGCCCCGAGGTGGCCCCGCAGTCTACTCGTTTCGGACCAACACTCAGTGGAGCACTGGCCCGGGGGGGTTTAAAATAAAGATGACCCATGAGTCTGCAGAACCGAAGGGAAAAGGCTTAGGTGGCAAATGGTAAAACCAAGGTTGGGCCTTGCTGGAGGAGTTTTATTCAAGGCAAAATGTCAAGGGGTTCCCATTATGACCCAACCGTGTAAGGAACGCAAAATCAAGGAACATAACACCGGTATGACGGAAACTAGGGCGGCAAGAGTGGAACAAAAATGTAGGGGATTAGATGTTAGACTATTTGGTCCCTCCGATAAAAATCGGACGGTCCGAGATCAATAGGTTAGGTAGCCAAACAAACAAAACGGAGATGTTTTGTAGACGTTTGGGGATGATTCGAATCCAACGGTGACGACTGCCCGGTTCAGGTCCGGGACAGCTATCGGACGCGCACGCGAGGAGGGCCGCGGGCTAACGAGAGAGCTTAGGTAGGTAGTGGACTGTGCAGAAGGCCTCGGGCTGAGAGAAGAGAAGAGAGAGAGGACCGGCGACTATTTCCGGAGACCGAAAATGTCCGACGTGTGCCCGGCTATAATGCCGCTATAATTTAACGGTTGGGCTATCAAACAAACTCCGAATGCGGTGAAACTTGGCAGGCGGCCTACCTACACTATAATAAGACCGCACACCAACTTTCAACCCATTTCAAGAACATTTTCTGTCCACTTATAAAATACTATTTCCGACATGCCGCGGCCGCGTGCAAGTGTGTCTGGGCTCAAAACGGACAACGGACGGAACTGGGGGAACCCGGATGAATGCATTTTTGAAAACATGAAGATGCAAAGCACATGATGACATGACAAGATGCAACACGCAAGAGAATGACATGGCAACAACAGCGAATAACTGGAAGACACCTGGCTCAACGGTCTCGGGGCATTACAACACTCCACCACTACGAGAGGATCTCGTCCCGGGATCTAGGATGGCACTGGAGGGAAAACGGAAGAGGAAGAGAAGAGGTAAAACTAAGTTGCTTCTTGGACAAACGAGTGGAACCACGAACCTTGCGAGGTTGAACAAAATGAAAGAAAAGAATACAATGAAGATGAACGAAGTGGAAAACACTCCGTTAGACAAGGAGCCAGAAATACGGCGAAAAAGACGAGCTTAAGTGACAAGATATACATTGAAGCCACTCCGGTCAAAACAAAATAGAGAATGAATAAGATTGATATAATTTGGGCAGCACTCTGACTGAAAATGGAAGGAGATGAACATGAACTGGACAAGATGAGAGGATACTTGATGAGATCAACAACATGCTGCCTCCTGGACTATTGAATGAATGGCACAATGGGTAAGAACGATTTCAGACGGTACTCCGGTTGAGAAGGGAGCCAAAACTTGGCAGAATGGGAAGAACTTAAAAAGAGGGCATGACACTCCGGTTAAATGGATAAGCACGAAAAGAACATGATCTTTGACAAAACGAGATGATGGGTGAATATAGCAACAATACAATGCCTCCGGAACGAAAGAATAGAAGTTGGATCGTTGGAAAGGAAAGAATTGAGAAGAAAATGACAACTTCTGCCACAAATGAGCTTGGAAAACACCCTTCCAAGAAGGTTAAAACGAAATTGTAGGAAAATCAACAACAAAACGAATAAGCTTATAGTGGGCTTATGAAAAGCATCTCAAAATTGAGGCGAAATTCTGCCACTAACGAAAACAATAGATTGGATTGATATCAACAAGGAGACAAGAAAAATATTTCACCGGAAGGATAAATGAAGAACTTGGGTCGTTTATAAGCACCATAATTAGCAACAATCCTTAGGAAAAGCTTTAGGTAAAATATAAACCAAGATAACTCCAAAGAATAGATTGATGGATAGCAAAGGATGTCATGAACGAATTGAAAATGATGGGTTTAAAATATGTCATTCCGGACAACTTGTCAATCATGAACACGAAGGAAAATTATCACCAATGACATAACACCACCTCAAAAGATGAGATATGAAGAACTGCACTTAGAAATGCAAGATGAAGAATGCTTAAACTCCTCAAGACAAAACATGGGTAGAGCACCATGTTTATATTAGAGTATAGCTTGGTGGATCTTAGCTCCGAGAGAAATCTTGAAGAATAATTGAAGAATGAAAAGTATCCTTGCAAACCATCATGTTGAGCCTTCGTGAAGAACTTCGGTAATAAAAGGATGATAAAAAGAAATAGAAGTTGAGAACATAAGGTGAAGCCTTGCGATGATTTAGATGGAGCTTCGCGACGAGATAAAGGGGAAAACTTGAAACTCCGGAAATGAAAAGATGAAAACAATTGAAATAGAGAATTTGATGAACCTCCAGAATAAGGAATTAATCACTTGGATGAAAACAAGAATAAGAATTACATTATGCTTATCCTTCACCAATTAAATTGATGACAAACAATGGATTTGGCACACTACTTATTCTCGTAGAAAGGAATAAGAGAGAAATAGCGCAAACTTGGGAAGGTCTTCAATGAACCACCGGTAGGATCGAAAACGAATGAAGAAAAGATAAAGAAACACCGGGAAGAATTATCAAATAAATGGAGATGCTTGAGAGAATTTAGATACATGAGAACGAAGCGATGACGAGCTGATTAGAGAACACTTGAATGATGCACCGGTAAGATTTGGAGCATGATAGCTGAAAGCTGGAATGAATAATTCTGAGATGATGGCCTCCGGATAATCACACTGAAAAGACTCCTGAATTGCTCCGGGTGGTTGAAAAGAATATCTCACAATCGAGAATAATTATGAGAGGATGGCAAAAAGGCTAGAACCGTGAATCTTCAAGAGAACGGACCAAGATTTAGAGGAAACACTTCTTCGGTCTTCAAATGTAGAGAATGACGGTGAGAAACACCACCATGAATTATTTAGACACTCCGGAAGAATCAAAAGCGAAGAGGTTGAGTCAACGATGAAAAGAATTTCACAGATCTTGGAGAAATACATATGACTGATGATAATTCATTCTTACGTCAAACTTTGAAAGATTTTGAGAATATCTCCGGTAAAATTAGAAGACTTAGGTAAGATCCTGGTAAAAGACCTGTGGGTTAGGGCCCACTCAAGAGAAAAACACCGTTGAATGATTACTTGAAAAGGAGATTGCACTGGTTGAATTAAATGGCTTGAATAAGATAACAACCTCAAAATAACTTGAACGGATCGAGAATGGAAACGTGAATCTTCTAAGATATCTTCGGCACTCCGAAACAAATGAGTAGTGAGGAGTGGATGATTAAGAGGTGCACCGGCATGAGAAAGCATTTGAAACGAGGAAAAGGGATATGATCAACAAATCTTGAATTTAATCCACCGGAGAAGAAAAAAACAAAGAATGATGAACTAGAAGCTCCGTTAGTATCTTCCCGAGGATCACCGGATAAGAATATTGAAAGAATGGAGAGACTTCCATCAATAAAATGGATAGCGATAAAGAACTCTGAGTCCTTGAAAAAAAAGGGGGGGGGGGGGGGAAAACAAAGACAACTTGGAGATGGATGAAACAAACAACATTGGGGGAAAACCCGAGAGGTGATCTTGCGGATGTTGAAATGATCAGATCCACTTGAAGAGAAAGACGCCGGTTGAAAAGGATTGGCATGACAACCTCGATTATCATGAAGGATTAGTATTCACATCGGAGTATGAGAACACCGTTTAGGAAAGGTATGGAATCAACACTTGACTTCGAAGCAACTCGAATACCCCAACTGAAAACAAAAACAAAGGACTGGCTTGCAAAATAAGCCGGAACAAACATATGATAGAGATTTCGTCCGAAGTTTTCATGGTGGGGCCTACACGGGCTCAATTGTATAACACCATCATGTACAAGGCAGTGCACATGACATACGAAGCGTCCCCGAGTCAGCATAGCCAAGGTCTCTTTAAGACACAACGAGACCACTATAAAACCGACCGTGGATAGGCGGACCACTAGACGTCGAACCCCAATATCATATCATACATTTGTCGGAAAGATATCCTAAGAGCTACTTGAATTCCCACTTATAAACTCCTGAAATTTTCCAGTTATGCAATCAGGTGTTGGGGACACAGGGGAAGCATAATATCTCACCCAAACTAACAAATCCTACATCCAGTTGTACCCATCCTTCAACACATAACCAAGAAAACTTCGGAAATCATTTACCTCAACCTTCGAAAAGCACCCATTATACGAGTTATGGCAATACTCCCGAACTCCTGGCCCAGTACTGGGTGGCGTCGAGGTTATCTCACCAACAACTGCATAAAAGAGATTTTCGATGTCGGGGAACTTAGGTATTCCAGAATTGCAACGATAAAATTGTGACGACAACACCTCGGAGCTCAACTCCCCAGGACACTGCCACAACCCCTAAATGTCAGGAGGCACCAAGAACAATGTTCTCATCACAAAACCATCGGAACGATTCCAACATACCCACGTGATCCTAAAAATTTTGTTTAGTGAATTTTGAGAAGAGAAGAGTCAAAACTCTACGTCAGGATGCCTCACCAGAGCCACGAAGGGACCGAGGAGTAAAAAGAATCCTACTCTCCGATATATATAAATCCTAAAAGACTCAAAACATTTTTCTAGACTCAACAACGCCAGCGATTCGATCAAGCAGGGGGCTCCTAAGTCGGGGAAGGCTCTGATACCAACTTGTAACGCCCACGATGCGGCTATATCTCCCACGTGACGAAGCACTACTTAGAGGCATAACCACATTGTAAGTAATGTCACAAGTGAGGTAATATTCACACAACCCATGTAATGAATAAGAAAAGAGGTACATAGTTGGATTACAATCGCCACTTCACACAATACATGAATAAAGCATTACATCATCCAGATACAATCAAGGTCCTACTATGGAACCAAAATAAAAGAAGACTACCCCAAATGCTACAGATCCCCGACCGCCCCAACTGGGCTCCACTACTGATCAACTGGAAACGGAACAACATAACAGACACGAACTTCATCGAGCTCCTCCTTGAGCTCGGTTGCGTCACCTGCACGATATCATCGGCACCTGCAAACTGGTTGTGGAAGTATCTATGAGTCACGGGGACTCAGCAATCTCACACCCTCGCGATCAAGACTATTTAAGCTTATAGGTAGGGAAAAGGTATGAGGTGGAGCTGCAGCAAGCACTAGCATATATGGTGGCTAACATATGCAAATGAGAGCGAGAAGAGAAGGTAAAGGCACGGTCAAGAAACTATGATCAAGAAGTGATCCTAGAACAACTTACGTCAAGCATAACTCCAACACCATGTTCACTTCCCGGACTCCGCCGGAAAGAGACCATCACGGCTACACACGCGGTTGATGCATTTTACTTAAGTTAAGTTTCAGGTTTTGTACAACAGGACACCAACACTCAGAGGAGCACTGGCCCGGGGGGGTTTAAAATAAAGATGACCCTTGAGTCTGCAGAACCCAAGGGAAAAGGCTTAGGTGGCAAATGGTAAAACCAAGGTTGGGCCTTGCTGGAGGAGTTTTATTCAAGGCGAACTGTCAAGGGATTCCCATTATAACCCAACCGTGTAAGGAACGCAAAATCAAGGAACATAACACCGGTATGACGGAAACTAGGGCAGCAAGAGTGGAACAAAAATGCAGGCATAAGGCCGAGCCTTCCACCCTTTACCAAGTATATATATGCATTAATTAAATAAGAGATATTGTGATATCCCAACAAATGTCCATGTTCCAACAAGGAACACACTCCAATCTTCCCCTGGAACTAGCAACGCTGTAAGAGGGGCTGAGCAAAGCAGTAACATAGCCAAACAACGGTTTGCTATGACAAGGTGGGTTAGAGGCTTGACATGGCAATATGGGAGACATGATAAAGCAAGTGGTAGGTATCGCGGCATAGGCATAACAAAAGAGCGACAATGTAGAAAGCAAAGATAGAAGTGATTTCGAAGGTATGGTCATCTGCATGTGACCCCGCAAGTAAGAAGAAGGAGTGCAAGAAGAAGACAAACGGACAAAGTCGAACGAATCCTCACAAACGCGACGTTATCGGAACCAACCCGAAGAAGCAACACCGGAAAGAAGCAAACAACATAGTAAACAATCATCATATAAGCATGGAATGATGCGTAAACAAGTATGATGCATGTCCGGTTTAATGAGGCATGGCATGGCAAAGTGCACAAACAACCCTACAAATTAAGTGGAGCTCAATATGCAACTCCGTTGCATATCGACGAAACACCACATTCATGTTATTTAGTTCGATCTCGTTTATCTACCCAACAATATTAAAGGTTGTTAAACATGGCAAGAAGGTGAAGCAAAGTAAAACTACCAATCTAGCCAAGTTTAAATGAGGCCGGAAACAACGAACAACAATTCTGGCAAATCCTCATATGCATATATTAGGTTTGGTACTGTTCTGCCCTAAACACAATTTTTGGGTTGTTAAACATGCAAAGTAAATGAACTATGTTAAACTAGGCATTTTTCTACCCCATTTACATATAAAGTTTGTTAGGTTTGGAGCTACGGTTATTAAGTTATGAATTAAAGCATTTTAGCAAGTTATTTAAGCAAATTTAAACAAACAGCATTTTTAAACATTTTAAACATGGATGAAAATGACATATTATGAAACTAGATGAAATTCTAGTCATATTTCATATTAAGTTTGTTTAATTGGATGCATGGTTTGAGAGTTATTAAATGCATGAATAGTAGGGTTTTTTTTTGCAAAACTGCTCTCCTCTCGAAAAATAGACAAATTCGCTGGACAGGAAAAAACATGATGGGCTGGAATCTGGATTGACTGGGCTGCTCACCTCGTGGGCTCACGGTCCAGTCAGGGGACAGGCTTGGCAGGCCGGGACGCTAGGGCCTTGGGGAGGCGCTGCGGAGCTGGGCCGTCCCTTGCGCTGGAGCTGGGCCTCGTAGGCAGAGCGAGTGGAGGCAGGGTGAGGTCAACGCGAGGCAGGGACGCGGGCTTTAGGTCAGGTGCTCGTCTCCCTCGAAAATAAAACGCAGCAGCAGGACTGGTCAACAATCACGACGATGCACGTGACTCCGGCGACGGGGCCTTGGCGGCGATGTAGGAAGGGCAACGGCGGGTCTCCGGTGCGGGGCGTCGACCTCCTGCTCGATGCAGAAGCAGAGGAGGCGGCCGGACTTGTAGCGGATGCCGCGGCGGCCTGGCGCCGCCTGGGACTCCGACGAAGAGCAGTGTGACGGGGAACTTGGCGACAACGGAACTCGTGAAGACGCGGCGAGGGCTCCGGGAAGATGGGGGCGATCGGAATGGATGGAGGCGGCGCAGGCCGACCGGATTCGGTCCAAGGACGTGCGTGGTGGCGCAGGGCATGAGGAGGCCGTCGGCCATGGAGTCAGGCCAAGCTCCTGTGAAGATGAGAGAGAGAGATCATGAGAGAACGAGAGAAAAAAGGAGACATGGAAGGACAGGAGGAGGGCGATGGGGCCTGACAGTCGACGGCGCTAGCAACAGTGTGCTCCGGCTACGAACTTGGCCGGTGAGGAGGGATCGAGGAGCTCGGGGTCCCATCTCCTGGACGAGGGAATGCTCGGGCGTGGTGTCTCCTACTCAACTGTTGCGGGCACAGGAACAAGGAGGCGAGGTGGTAGGACGGCGGATGGATCGATCTAGCTGGATTTTTGGATTGGCCATCTGGTTGTTGGTAGGTGGGGAATAGATCCCGAGGGGAACTGGCTGGCGGCGGCTCGATGGGACAAGGCTCCTAAATTTAGGGTTTTGTCCGGTTATATAGGTAGGGGATTAGATGTTAGACTATTTGGTCCCTCCGATAAAAATTGGACGGTCCGAGATGAATAGGTTAGGTAGCCCAATAAACAAAACGGAGATGTTTTGTAGATGTTTGGGGATGATCCGAATCCAATGGTGACGACTGCCCGGTTCGGGTCCGGGACAGCTCTCGGACGCGCGCGCGAGGAGGGCCGCGGGCTGACGAGAGAGCTTAGGCTAGGCCTGGCGGTAGGTAGTGGACTGTGCAGAAGGCCTCAGGCTGAGAGAAGAGAAGAGAAGAGAGAGGCCCGGCGACAGTTTCCGGAGACCGAAAACGTCCGACGTGTGCCCGGCTATAATGCCGCTATAGTTTAACGGTTGGGCTATCAAACGAACTCCGAATGCGATGAAACTTGGCAGGCGGCCTACCTACACTATAATAAGACCGCACGCCAACTTTCAAGAAATTTCAAGAACATGTTCCGGCCACATATACAATACTATTTTAGACATGCCGCTGGCGCGTGCAAGTGTGTCTGAGCTCAGAACGGACGGAACTGGGGGAACCCGGACGAATGCAGTTTTGAAAACATGAAGATGCAAAGCACATGATGACATGACAAGATGCAACACGCAAGCGAATGACACGGCAACAACAGCGAATAACTGGAAGACACCTGGCACAACGGTCTTGGGGCGTTACACTTTATCCTTAGTTGTCAATACAATGTGAAGAAATAGATAATACATTAGCCATGGTACATGGTCATATGTTTGGAACCTGGTTTTATTATGTCCTTTGTAGTAAGATGCAACTAATATTTTACATGGGTTCACCGGAATAAGTTCTGTATATAGGCCAAAGCTATTTTGTTTGGTTTTGCTGCCTCCTTAATATCTCCAGTTCTGGTAGTACTAATGTAAAAACTCAACTTTTCAGCAAGCTAATGGAAAAAATGTCAGCTCTTGATACGGTGGGTCAGTACCTGTCCACTAACAGTGCCAAAAGCACATTCCTGCATAATACTGGGTTGGTTGTTAAGGCAATCTCGTCCAAACTGCCTCATGATCAAGATATGTAAGCACAAAACAATGTTATATCTGCGGTCTAGACAAAAGTCCATTACCTAACAGAGACCCTTTGTGAAACAAGGACAAACATTGTTCGATGTCGTCAAGATATGCATGGTTTTGAAGCCAGACTATCAGACATTTGCTATGTTGTTCAGGAGCCTAGGAGAAATGAAGGTAAAGGTTATGGTGCTCCATTAGACAATACAACATGAAAACGTAACAGTCAGGTCAAATGAACTGAGCTTCTGAACTTCTGGTGGTGCATTTATCTGCCAGACTATTAACTTTTATGCCAACCTTCCTTTTGTTTTATAGTTGTAATTTGTTTTGTTGCGATCTTTGATGTTCCCTATATTTGCACTAGTGGCGATCTTTGATGCCCGGTGGATGTAATGTGTGCAATCGCCTTAATAGCCTAGCGTTAGTTTCGGGCTTATTTATTTCCTAGTCTTCTTTTTCCCTGGTGTGCTAGTGGTCGCAACAACCATGGGCCATATACGGACCGTGGTAACCTTGACCCCACTATGGGCCATAGGATCCATGGGCCTCCTACGGGCCGTCGATAAATGGGCCTCCACTAGGGCTGTAGAATCGGTGGGCCTCGGGCCGTCGGATAAATGGGTTAACATGGGCTGTAAACGGGCATAATTGGTATCGGCCCAACACGGTAATGGGCCATTAACAGGCCGAAGGACAGCAAGGGCTTAATTCTGTCATAGGCATAACGGGTCGTTAATGGGCCAGAATATAGGACGTGCTAGAAACGGCGCAACAGGTAACAGGCCAGAAACGGCCCGACTCTTGCCACGGGCCGAATTTGGCCCATTAGGGGAACATGCCAATAACGGGCCGGAAGTAATTGAGGGCTGGAAAGGAGCCCAAGAACGTATGGGCCGTCAGTAGGCCAAAAGCTAACACGGACTAGAAATGGCCCATCTGAATCATGGGCCGTTAAAGGGTACAAAGAAATTTACTGTTCATTGTGGGCTAGAGTCACCGTGGGCCTCTAAAGGGCCTAAAGATACAAAGGCCTCATATGGGCCGAAAGACATCGTGGGCCATACATGGGCCGAAAGTGAAATGGGCTGGTGTTATATTCGACGGCCCACATGACGTTGTTGGGCCGATTTCGGGCAGGCCCTAACAGGTTGTGAGTTACTGGGCCGCAGAATGGGCTATTTGAGAATAGACTGTTAACAGGCTTTTCATGGGCCAGCCCGCTAACTTTTGACTAAGTAAAACGGGCCAACCTTTGTAAGCTAAATGGGCCAGTGGTGGGCCGTCATATGTGTCGACATATCATAGGCGCCTATCTGACCCACTAACGAGCTGACACGTGTTTCCTCCAGCCAATCATAATTTTACACGTGGAAATTTCCCATTGGTCCGGGCTGTTAACGAGTTATCGGATCCAAAACCAGACCCGATTGCTTAACGGCGACCCGTTACGGTGGGTGCCATGTGTTTGTCACCCTTGACAAAGCACTTCTATGACGCACGATTTATCGTCATGGAAGTGGACACTTCCGTGATGATAATTTTGGTAATGTCATGGAACACTTCTACAACAGCACAGGTATGACTATCTTGATTTTGTCATAAAATTTTCATGGATGTACATGGATGACAGAAAAAGTGACCTACTGTGACAAACATGTATCATCACGGAAGTGTCTTTTTTGTAGTGATGGTGCCTAAGTTTATCTAGTAACTCATGATTAGTCTCCAAGAAGCTCACAAATTATACTATTTTATGAAGACATTTCTTTGAAATCCCATGGTAGTAATACATGGATTTTTCCAATGATATGAATGTAAGGTAGTAATACATGGAGTAAAATAGGTTGGTGATTCACCTAGCAACTATTGAATCTATCGTTTATTTCATGATGAAAGGAGAATCTTAAATGCTAATCCGGTCAGCTAGGCCACAGGGCATTGGACTCATGCATTTTTACAGTATTGGGTGGAACAGAGTAAACACATAAATATACTATTAATCTTCTTGCTAATCATTTGCATCATAATTATCTCACAGAGGCAATGTCATTTACCTGTAGTGTGAAACTGCTGCCTATATTGCTACTAATTGTTTCAGACACCGAGACCATGGGTAGTGCAACCTCTGTCAGAATTAGCACCCGCTTGATTGTTGCACCATAGGGAATGACAAACTATAGAAATCATGTGAGATAAATCAGAGAGGGAGATGTACCAGATAGCAGCATCCATGGAAGAGCATAGGGGTGGCCTGAACTCAGCTCCTTGAGTGACCGGCCACCGAGCACAGTTGGATTGTCGATCTAGTCATCCTTGACCCGTGGCTCCCCTACAGGCTCCATTGTTTGCCCGCTGAAGCCCAGGCTATGGCGTTGGAGTGGTGTGCATCCACGACATCGACAATGAATGGCTTGGGGTGGCGGCGATGAACTTCCTATATGCGCAACAACGTTGCCCCATGAGGTTGGGCAGCATGAGGTTGGGCAGCGTTGGGGTGACTGCATTGAAGCTAGAAGGAGGAGGTTGCATGTTCGATTCACGCTCTCCATGAATTACTTTTTCTCTTTTGAATGCAGAAAAAACATAGACAGGCCGGCCCATCTGGATTGAAAGGAAAGCAGATGTGTGTGAGTTGTTTGCGAATAACCCATAAACGGGCGCTTAAGGCGCATTCAGGTTTGCCGGCGGCGACGTTGGTTACAGTGAGAGGGGCGTGGGTTATTCGGTCTTGCGGGTTTTTTGGGCTGGATTTGTGAAACTATGTGGCACGCACCTATATTGTCAATATTGCTTACAGGCCTATATCAACTTACGATGATTGTGGGGATTAGTACGCATGGAGATTGTTATATTTCGAGTTCCGGCAAAACCCTTAAGGTTTGAACACTGGGGTGAACATGAAGATCTCCCCCTCACGGATCACGCCCTCCAGCACTTCACGATTTCAAAGGCTAGCTCGACGAACTCGCAACACAAGAGACACAAGATTTATACTGGTTCGGGACACCATTACGGTGTAATACCTGACTCCAGTGTGGTGTGGTGGATTGCCTCTTGGGATGGTGATGAATAGTACAAGGGGAAGAACAGCCTCCTGAGGTGAGGTGCTCTTGTGCTTGGTTGGTGTGTGGCTAAGGATGGAATGGCTCAGATCTAAGGTGAGGTGGCCCCCCCTTCTACTATGGTGGCTAATCCTATTTACAGAGGCCCTGGTCCTCTCCACAAATATTGAGCGGGAAGGGAGCCAACAACGGCCAATTTGAAAGGGGACAGCTAGTACAAGTTATCCTAACAGAAGCAGTCTTTGCCTGCCAAAGGCTCTGGTGGTGACGCCGTCTTGGGCTCCATAGTGACCTCCGTCCTACTGTCCTGCTGGTCTTGGTCTCATTGCACCAATATGGAAACCTTTGCTTGACGCCTCGGTACTATTCGTCTGCGCTTGCTCCCTTAGCACCAAAGAGGAAACAAGGACACTGTGAGCGCTGGCGCCTGCCTGGTCTCGATCGTCATGGCTCACGTCATTGTAACCTCGCGAGGTTTTCCTGGGCTTGATCTCTCCGCCCCTCTCGAACCAGCCTGGTGAGGCCGCTCCTGAGGAGGTCTTGTGTCGTCCGCCTCGCAAGGCTTGGCCCCTCGCGAGGGTCTTGAATGCTTGTTGGTGAAGATGGGCCATACGGACCCGCTCGCAACGCCACGCCGTGGGCTGCAGGCAGGCAAGTCTGGGGACCCCCGTTACCAGAGCGCCGACAGTAGCCCCCGAGCCCAAGGCGCGCTCGGGCTTGGCTTCGAGGCGAAGCCCAGGGGCAAGTGTGGAGTACCGCGGGCCCCCATAGTCTGCGGCCTTGGTCGACGGGTGGCGGTTGATTGGACATGGGCGTCTCCGCTTCCCCACACAGCCTCGGCAACTAACCGAATGTCAAAATGCTGGTGTAGACAGCGCTTGCCTTCACTACATCTTTTCGCCTTGCTCCAGATCCCCTTCTTGCTCCCTTCTTCTGAAATCTCCATATCTACTCCCATCCTTTCCTGCATCAGCGACCAATGGCGCCCCGGAGGGTCATGCCTGCATCGTTGCCGGCTTGGAATGAGCCAGCCCTCGACGCGCCCAACATCTCGGAGAAGAACTTCGCCGCCATATGCTTGCTGACGGTGGGGGAAAGAAACGAGAAGGGGAAGACCGGGCTCCGGGCTAGCTCCGACGTGCCGGAACCCGAGGGAAGCACCTTCTTCCCCTTCTTTATGAGCAGCATCATCGCGGGGCTGGTTCCCCCCTTTTCTAACTTCTTCAAGGTCCTTGACCACTACGGACTATAGGCGCTGCATCTTCATCCCAACTATATCCTTCTATTGTCGAGCTTCACCTACTACTGCGAGGCATACCTCGGCGTGATGCCGTCTGTGGCTCTGTTGCACCACTTCTTCTTCCTCCGCATCAACGATGGTCGTACCTCCGGGTGTGCCAATTTCATCGCGGCCGGCCAGGCCAACTCCATCTCGAAGACGGGGTAGAAGGCCGATGGCTTTAGGAGCAAGTGGGCTATGATGGACGCCAAGTGTGCCCACCCACGCTTGATGCTGCCGACGGAGATGCCCCAGTCTGACAAGGGGTGGTCCCGCGCGAAGCTCACTGATGAGCGGGCGACGTTGGTGCTAGAGAAGATGAACGCCGACTTGAAACTGGGCAACGCGAAGGTGGCGATGCTGACATGCGCCATGCTCCTGAGGGAATTCCTGATGCTGCGCGTAGCCCCACTTCAGGCGCGTACACGCCCCTTGTGTGAGCTTGGGGACGAAGAGGACAAGGTTCGCCTGAGCCCGAAAGCATTGTCCGATGATGAGCTGGTTGTGTCTCTCCGCATCCTGGTCAGGGACGACCAGGAGTACCCGCCGAATGTATTCACTCCCTTGTTCCGCCGCAAGGACGGGGCGCTGGTCGTGGCCTCTAGGCCGACCTTTGACGGGCTCGGACTGGTGCCGCCGACGCCCACCGAGGCCCTTGCGGTGCCGACGCTGGTGGCGCTGTCTTCTGGTGAGTCCCGCGAGGAGGAAGAGGAGGAGGAGGAAGACTCTAAGGTGGCCCCTGAAATGACGGGGAAACCTCCCCCTTGAGCAAAGCTGACATCCTCCGCACCCTTCCTAACGATGACCAAACTGATGCCCACCTGGAGAGGGGAGAGCCACCCATCATCCCGACGAGGGACCGATCAGCGTTGATCTCCCGAGACGCTGCTTCTGCTCCGAAGCTGCCTGGAGCCACTTTTGGCCTAGCTGCCGCTCCTGCTTATGCTTCCGAAGCTGGCGCGCTCGCGCCTCAGGTTGTGAAGCTCTCCGGCTTCAAGATCCCGAAGCAGAGGGACTATGTCACGGCGGATCAGTAAGTGTCCCCCATCTTGCCTTCTTTTTTCTGTTGATGCTTGTTCCCGACTCTATCTCCTTGTTGTGTAACCAGGCTGACGTCTGCGGCGAAGAGGAGAAGGGAGAGCGAGGTGGTGCTGGTTTAGTCCGGGCCGCCTCCTGCGACCGTGCCCCTTTCCATAAGCAAAGTTGGGGACGGTGCTCGTGTTTCTCCAGCGCGATCATCCTCGCAAGGCCGGGTGGAGCATCCTCGGGAGGAGTCAGCCCCGAAAGCGCCGTTGACTCAGGAGGTGCCAGCGTCTGGCTCGGGTGCTGAGGTCCACGAGGCTCAGGAGCTTCCTGCCTGCCAGGCCGTGGTGGCGACGATGCCTCTTCCTCCTTCTGCCATGTTGCTGACCCCAGGTTCCTCTACTTCTCCTGACGTCCTGGAGCGGGCCCTTTCGGAGATGGCCCGGCTGTGAGAAGATCTCCATAGCACCGAACCCCTCCTGGCGGCTGGTCGCCTGGAGATGGTCTCTGGTTGGCTCCATTTTGACGTGTCCGTTCGGGCGGCGCTGAGCCAGGTCACGGCGACCTCTGAGGGGGAGAGGCGAGCCGGAGCTTAGGCAGCAGCTGCTCGCGAGGCGGCGCTGAAGGACGCCGAGGCCGCCCAAGGTCGCTGCCAGGTGTTGGAGGCCTAGCTGAAGATCCTGCGTGACGAGCGTGCTGAAGCTGACCACAGCCGTAAGGCGGAGGAAGAGAGGATGAAGGCCCGGGAGGACGCCGTCAAGGGTCACGACATCGAGCTGGAGCAGCTGGCGCAGGCGCAAACCGCAGAGCGCGGCCTGCTAGAGGAGCTGGAGCAAAAGGTGTAGGCTAAAAAGGCCAAACTCGATGCCAAGCCGAAGGTTCTGGCCGAGGACCTCGTAGCCTTCGTGCTTCTGGAGAAGAGGTCTCTCGAGGCCCTAAAGTCACTCTATGAGAAGGGCTTGGAGAAGCCGTTGGCCACCAATGAGGACGGCCCCGCTGAGGGAGTCCTAGACTAAGGGGTCCTCGGGTGTCCGGCCTGTTAGCCATGGGCCAGACTGATGGGCTATGAAGATACGAAGACCGAAGACTGCATCCATGTCTGGATGGGACTCTCCTTGGCGTGGAAGGCAAGCTTGGCTATAAAATATGTAGATTCCCTTCTTTGTAACCGACCTTGTGTAACCCTAGATCCTTCCGGTGTCTATATAAACCGGAGGACTTAGTTCGGATAGGGCAGATTCATTATCATAGCCATACAAGCTAGACCTCTAGGGTTTAGCCATTATGATCTCGAGGTAGATCAACTCTTGTAATACGCATATTCATCAATATCAATCAAGCATGACGTAGGGTATTACCTCCATAGAGAGGGCCCGAACCTGGGTAAACATCGTGTCCCTTGTCTCCTGTTACCATCGACCTTAGACGCACAGTTCGGGACCCCCTACCCAAGATCCGCCGGTTTTGACACCGACATTGGTGCTTTCATTGAGAGTTCCTCTGTGCTATCACTAAAAGGTTTGATGGCCCCTTCAATCGTCGATAATGACGCCATCCAAGGAGAAACTTTCCTCCCTAGACAGATATTCATGTTCGGCGGCTTCGCACTACGGGCCAACTCGTTTTGCCATCTGGAGCAGATCGAAGGCTACGCCCCTGGCCATCAGGTAAGATTTGGGGGCTTGAACTATGTTGCGGACACCCGTGGAGACTTGATCTTCGCCGAATTCGAGACCACGGTAGCCGCTCCCGGTCACCCCGATGATCATGACCTAAATCTGTCATCTGGCCGCATCCAGGAGTTTGCTCCTATAACCGCTGTGGCCCTAGATCCGGAGCAAGCTGCGCCATTCAAGGACGGGAGGATCAACCCCACCATGGAGGCCACAGATTCCATGGCGTCGGAGCCGCACATAGGCTTAGCCTCTCACGACGTCTTTGTCAGCGGAACTCCGGACTTGTCTCCGGCCATAAGTTCCGAACCACGTGAGGCCACGGACGCCGAGCTTGATGGTTTATCGATCTTCGAATTCAGCGCCACAGACATCTTCTAGCACTCGCCCTTGGGCAATGTGCTAAATTCCTTAAAGAACCAGTCCTTGGCAGAGGACTCACAACGGAACTATATCCCGCTTGAACCAGGGATTCGACCGATTAACTTGATTACGACTCCGAGAACATTGACAGTATGGACAACAATGCCGAAGACAACGAAGACCCCGTTGATACAGCTAATGAACAAGATAAATGGGAAGATTGGCAGGTTAGCCCTGGTAAATAGGCCACGCACGAAGATTCAGAGGACGACAGTTTCCTTCCGCTCTCTGAGGATGAGGTGAGCCTCGGCACCGAGGATTTCATCGTGCCTGAGGATCCTCTTGAGCAGGAGCGCTTGAAGCGCCAACTAATAGCCACTGCAAGGAGCCTGAAAAAGAAGCAGCAGCAGCTTCAAGCTGACAAAGATCTGCTCAATGATAGATGGACCGAAGTCCTAGCCGCCGAAGAATACGGCCTTAATGGCCCAGCCAAAAGCTACCCAAAGCGTAGATTGCTACCTCAGGCCAACGACAAGGCGCTCAAGCCCATGCCATCATCGCGCAAGGCGGCAGGTCGACCACAACATGGTCCGGGTAAAACGGCAACTCAAGCCGAACACCATACGGCCCACCTCGCCATTAAGGCAAAAACAAAACAGCTCAGGGTTGTGCATACGACCTTCAACAGGACTTGGGTAGTAGAGTAGGACAGTCAAGAGCGATCTACGGATCGCGAGGAGATACCTTGACACGCGACGACGACCACCTATTTGGACGTGACAAACCTAGTCACGCCCAGGTCGAAAACCGTAAATGGACTCCATCAAAGGTACGTCGCAGTGTGGCCCAACATAGAGGCGCCGCACACCCTCTTTGCTTCACAGACGAAGTAATGGAGAATGAATTCCCAAACGGGTTCAAACCTATAAATATCGAATCATACGACGGAACAACGGATCCCATGGTATGGATCGAGGACTTCCTCCTCCATATCCACATGGCCCGCGGAGACGACCTTCATGCCATCAAATACATACCACTAAAACTCAAAGGACTAGCTCGGTACTAGTTAAACAGTCTGCCGGAAAATTCTATTGGCAGCTGGGAAGATTTGGATGACGCTTTTCGTGACAACTTCCAAGGAACATATGTCTGGCCACCGTACACCGATGACTTAAGTCACATTGTCCAGCAGCCTGGAGAGTCAGCCAGGAAGCTCTGGACTAGGTTCTTAGTTAAAAAGAACCAAATCATCGACTGTCTGGACGCGGAAGCCCTTGCGGCCTTTAACGTCTGGGATGAATGGCTTGCACGCCACCTCGGTCAAGAAGGACCTAGATCCATGACAGCCCTTACCGCTCTAATGACCCGCTTTTGCGCTGGAGAGGACAACTGGCTCGCTCGCAGAAGCAGTAGCACCAGCGACTCGGGCACTCCCAAAATCCGAGATGGCAATGGCAAGCCACGACAAAGCAAACACAGCAGTCACAATGATAATGAAAGATAAGGTGACACAGCGGTCAACGCCGGATTTAGCAATCCCAAGCCCGGTCAACGAAAAGCCATTCAAAGCGAACAGAGACGGACCATCCAACCTAGACATGATACTATACCGACCCTGCCATATTCATGGCCACCCCAATAAACCAGCTAATCATACCAACAGAAGCTGTTGGGTCCTCAAGCAGGCTAGCAAGCTCAATGCCGAATACAAGGGAAGGGGGCCGCCAGGCAATAGGGACGACAGAGTGGTTCACCAGCCAAATGCCGGGGGTCAGAAGCAATTTCCCCCCGAAGATCGATCAAATCCGGAGAAGAAATAGCAGTTCGGCTTCCATTTCCCATCTCATATACCTGTTAGAACTATACCGCGCATACATAACTACGCACTTAAGAGACCATGGGCATTGGCGGAAGCATAATACGGACAAGTCTACAAGCACTCCGGTAACATTTTTATCTACTTTCCTTTTTCTTTCTTCATTATCTCTTCAAAAAATAGGTGGCACAAAGGAGAAACATCTAAGACCAACTCCATCGGAGTTTGGATACGTACACTCACCTATGGGGCTACTTCCTTCAAGGATTCCCCTCGCCGAGCACAGTTAGCGCAGCCGTGCGACAGGAGGTCCAAAATAACTTTTTGTAGACTGATAACCCACAAGTATAGGGGATTGCAATAGTTTTCGTGGGTAGAGTATTCAACCGAAATTTATTGATTCGACAAAATGGGAGCCAAAGAATATTCTCAAGTATTAGCAGTTGAGTTGTCAATTCAACCATATCTGGAAACATAATATCTGGAGCAAAGTATTTAGTAGCAAAGTAATATGATTGGTGTTTTGTAGCGATTGTAACAATAGCAACAGAAAAGTAAATAAGCGAAGAACAATATATGGAAATATTGTAGGCAATGGATCGGTGATAAAGAATTATGCCGGATGCGATCGATCATGTAACAGTCATAACCTAGGGTGACACAGGACGAGCTCCAATTCATCAATGTAATGTAGGCATGTATTCCGAATATAGTCATACGTGCTTATGGAAAAGAACTTGCATGACATCTTTTGTCCTACCCTCCTGTGGCAGCGGGATCCTAGCAGAAACTAAGGGATATTAAGGCCTCCTTTTAATAGAGTACCAGAACAAAGCATTAACACATAGTAAATACATGAACTCCTCAAACTATGGTCATCACCTGGAGTGGTCCCGATTATTGTTACTTCGGGGTTGCCGGATCATAACACATAGTAGGTGACTATAGACTCGCAAGATAGGATCAAGAACTCTCATATATTGATGAAAACATAATAGGTTTAGATCTAAAATCATGGCAGTCGGGCCCTAGTGACAAGCATTAAGCATAGCAAAGTCATAGCAACATCAATCTCAGAAAATAGTGGATACTAGGGATCAAACCCTAACAAAACTAACTCGATTACATGATAAATCTCATCCAACCCATAATCGTCTAGCAAGCCTACGATGGAATTACTCACGCACAGCAGTGAGCATCATGAAATTGGTGATGGAGGATGGTTGATGATGACGATGGCGACGGATTCCCCTCTCCAGAGCCCCGAACAGACTCCGGATCCGCCCTCCTAAGAGAGTTTAGGGCTTGACAGCGGCTCCATATCGTAAAATGCAATGAATCCTTCTATCTAGTTTTTTCTCCCCGAAAGTGAATATATGGAGTCAAGGTTGAGGTCGGTAGAGCGTCAGGGGGGCCACGAGGTAGGGGGCGCGCCCCCACCCTCGTGGACAGGTGGAGGCCCCCCTGACGTGGATCTTCCTTCTAGTATTTTTATATATTCCAAAATAATTCTCCGTTTATTTTTAGGTCATTCCGAGAACTTCTATTTCTGCAAAAAAATAACACCATGGCAATTCTGCTAAAAACAACGTCAGTCCGGGTTAGTTCCATGAAAATCATGCAAGCTAGAGTCCAAAACAAGGGCAAAAGTGTTTGAAAAAATAGATACGATGGAGACGTATCATAGACCGCACTCTTTTTTGAGCCTGTAACATGCCTTTTTCCTCCGCCTTCGACCCAGGGCATATCAAATAGCTGGGGTCGTGGCCTTTATATATATCAAGTAATCTTTGGCATACCGCTCAGGTCCCAGTTCACATTACCTGAATTAATCATCCACGTCTTTGCACAAATGAATACGCCCCCTATGGTTGTTTCACAGATATACCCCAGGCTTAACTTGCCAGGGGCTCGGTACGGGAACAATTGAGTTGCCAACAAAGTCCGAACTGGGAGTCGCGAGTTTGGCCTCATATGCATCAGCTCCGAATCATGTCTTGGGCCTATAGTTGGGTTGCCCGACTCCTGTTCTTGCTATCCTACGTTCCGCTCTATCAGCTAGGGTAGTAAAGGGAGAACTACTGCGATTGTGCTTCCGGTTCACCTGGCTCAGCACGTCAGTAGAGAAAGCCGAAAACTGACTGTCATGATGCGGCGAGAGCTGGTCAACCACTCGATAACCTATCGGAATCTCTAGCGATTCCTCCCTGTCACACGAAGGACCTCTTTTCGGTCAAATATGTAAACGCATCGTATGAATAAGCCGCGTACATACCAAGGGCTATGTCGTAGACCCACCATAAAACTCCTATGGCTAAGTGAAAGTGTTAACACCCTATAGTCTGGTTGCCTGGTTCGCCGATTTGACACCTCCTTCATGAACCAAGACGTTGGGTCAAGAGTGATCAAATGCTTTTCCAAACACCCCCATACTTCCTACGAGGGGGATGAAGTCGACAACTAGAAAACTTTCAGATTATATTAAAACGGCTGCACATGAGGAACACAAACTTTCGAGCAACATAAAAACAGATTAACTATAAAATTGTCTCGTACAATTCTCATACACCTCACTCGAACATTATGTCTTTCGAGCATTGACCCTCTATCAAGCGGGCGGCCACTAGGACCTCTTCAAAATAATGCTCCATTTCGTGGCAGTCCTTGCCCTTGGGTGGACTCTTCACCGCAACATAGTGGCCTTCATCTTCTCCCAGAATGTCTTGACTCGGGCAAAGGCCATCTGTGCACCCTCGATGCACACCGACCACTTCACAGCGTTGATACGTGGCACCGCATCAACAAGCCGTTGTAGCAAGCCGAAGTAACTATTCAGAACAGGCTCAGTTGGCCATAACCGGATTCTAACGTTCTTCATGGCAGCGCTGGATATCCTATGAAGCTCGGCCCACTGGGACATCTGCTCATTCAGCAACAAGGGGCGCTTCGACAAGAAAAGCTTCTCTGTTGTGTACCCCTGTCGCGCCTGGTAAAACTGCGCCGCATCGGGAGAACTCTTCGGCAAGTCTAAAAACTCATCCGGAGAACTCCACAATTGGTTAAGCTGAGCATAGTTCGGATCACCAAACTTAGTCTGTAGCAAAAAGGGCTTACCAGCTGCAATCTCCCTAGCATGCCGGATCTCCTCACTGGCTGCTCTGGATTCAGACCGCGCTTCTCTCCCCTCTCGTAAGGCCTTGTCAAGTTCAGCCATTTTGGCTTCATTCTCTTTCTCAAGGAGTTCACAGCGGCTAGCAGCATTTTTTAGTTCAAACGCCATCGTGGATATCTTCTCCTCGTCTTGACGCCGAGCAGCTCATTCGGCTTTTAATTAGCCGATGCCTTTTCGGTAGCCGCATTACTACATGAGGCCTGTTCCTTGTCCTGGGCCAGCTTCGCCAGAAGAATTTCAACGGCGGCAACACCATCTGCAGCCATGCATATTATAGTTTATAACTTTTAGCATCATGCTTATATCACAACAATGTATGGTGAAGGGACTGCCCTGAATACATACCTTGTGATTCGTCAAGACGCATATTGATTAACGCAATGTCATCCCCGGCCACATCAAGCTTCCGTTGCAGCTCCGCAATATCCGTAGTCTAGGAAGTAGCCAGGGGGAAGCAGCATGTGTTCAAGTTAATCAGATTGGTCCTTGATTATTTCTTCTTGATCCTCTGTTCGCCTCCCATGGGAAGCCAACCCGAGTCTCAGGGGCTACTATCTATACACATGTGTATTTTGCGAATAAAACACAATTGCACATATTACAGTACAAACCTCAAACCCTCTTAGTAGGCTCGCAAAGGCCTCCGCTCTTCGCGGACAGGACCTTTTCAACCACCGTGCCCATCAAGGTACGATGTTCCTCTGAGACGGACGCCTGCTGCAGCATGTTCGTCAAGATATCCAGCGCCTCTGGTTGTCCGCAGGCTGCCGTAGGAGTACGGCCACACTTTGAAGGGATCCGTTCATTCGTATCCTGTTGTATACCGGATTGTTCGGGGCCCTCATTGTTGTTCCCGGATCCTGGGCCACCGAAGTATCACCTTTGGGTAATGTCTTCATCATCCCTTGCAGCACTTGTTGGTCATGGGAGACCCTCCGCGACGACACCTCAAAGTCGTCCGCCCTATTGGACGAATAGGCCGGTGGGGGCGTCTCGCTTTCCATCATCTCTGGGAGAAGGTCCCCCGAGGAAGAGGATTGTTGAGGAAGACTGCGCGTTGAGCTGCAAAAAATATATCCCAGGCATTATAAGAAACGAACGGGACATGTTTAAAACATCCTTGTTCACTTACGATTTGTCCTGAGGCTGGTCCTCATCATGAGACTGCGCTTCGACGTCCTCCAAGACCGAACCACCCACCTGAGGCATATTGCCTCACTTAGGAGCCTGTGTCTCCCAATCTTCATAGGCGCCGCTTTTCTTCCTAGGAGGGAAGGAAACAGTGGCCCCCCTTCACTTTTGTCTTCGGATGAGGGGATTTTGACTCCTCCGGACACAAAGTACGATGTACCCTTGGAATAGGGGCCATATTTGGCCCTCTCACTCTCCGCCTCGCCCTCCTTCACAGGCATCTGGTATGGTGCCAGGGCCAGCATCCTTGTTAGAACATGATTCACTAGGCCCTCGGGCAGAGGGGCCAAACAAAAAATTAGTTCTGCCTTCTTTATCCAGCCCTGGAAGAAGATAGCTTGCTCAGTACCAAATTATGGTATGCATAATTGCAAAGTGTTCGGGAGCCACGTTCTTACGGGGTATCTGGAAGGTTGCAGTTAAGGCCAGCGTCCTTGGTAGTTTTCGGCCAATGTTTTCGCTTCCCCAAAAATAACTTCCACATCCCTTCGTGTGTGGTGCTGAAGAAGTGTTGGAGGGTTTGTGGTCCTTCTCGATTAAGCTCCCACATGCGTCGAGACCTGCACTGGCATGGCAGGATTCGGCGAACTAACATCACTTGGATCATGTTGACAAGATCGATGTCTCTCTCGAGGAGGGTTTGGATGCGGCTGTGTAAACTCTGCACTTCATCAACTGATCCCTAGTCCAGCCCCTTGTTGACCCATGATGCAAGCTGTAAAGGTGGGCCAGGACGGAATATGGGTGCAGCTACCCACTTGGTGCTGCGGTGCTCCGTAACGTAAAACCACTCCCCCTGCCAGTGATTGGAAGTTTCGGTAAAAGAATCTTTTGGCCAAGGAGTGCTGGTGAGTTGGCTGATCATAGCACCGCTGCACTCCACCTGTTCCCCGTCGACTACCTTCGGCTTCACACTAAAGGTCTTGAGCCATAAGATGAAGTGTGGGGGGATTCGGAGGAAGGCCTCGCATGTAATGATAAATTCCGAGACGTGGAGGATAGAGTCCGTGGCTAGGTCATGAAAATCTAGTCCGTAATAAAACATTAGCCCCCAGACGAAGGTGTGAAGAGAGAACCCTAGACCCCGGAGGAAGTGGGAGATGAATACGACCCTCTCGCCAGATCTGGGGGTCGGAATAACCTATCCTTGAGCAGGAAGTCTATGGTGGACCTCCGCGGTCAATTGCCTGGCTGCCCGAAGCTTTGCGATATAATCCACTGTAGTGGAGGAAGCCACCCGTCGGCCTTCAGAGCTGGGTCCAGACATGATGGGGAGAATTGAAACAATGAAGTTGATCCTTGGGTGCTAGAGCTCGAGGTTCGGAAGGCTGAGGAGAGGTTTGGCATAGAAGGACGGCCCTTGGTTCCTTTATAAAGGCCGCGGGTATTGAACACCTCCTCCTAAGCCTAAGAACCCTCCTATTCCTAAGGAATCTTCCCCGCAGCACGGTTGGGTTACCCACGCTCGTATTGATGAAAACCCCGCAATTAGGGGACACGATCTCTGCTTCGACAAGACGTGTCAATGAAAACAACGCCCCGAAACATGGAACGGCGGGACGGGAAACGGTTCGAAATAATGACCGAGAAGCGTGACGTCACATTACTAAAGTTGTTAGCAGATTGGATTCGTGTAATACTGTACTCTCTATGGTTGTGTGTTGCAGATCCAGATACGTTTGTTTCATCCAAAGACTGTTTTGCAGTTCGGAAGGAGGAACCCGCCTTGCAATGCCGAAGACAGATCTATGAGCCTGATACTTTGTCATTGAAGCCAGGTTTAGGGGCTACTGAGGGAGTCCTGGACTAAGGGGTCCTCAAGTGTCCGGCCTGTTAGCCATGGTCCGGACTGATGGGGTATGAAGATACGAAGACCGAAGACAGCATCCGTGTCCGGATGGGACTCTCCTTGGCGTGGAAGGCAAGATTGGTGACCAAATATGTAGATTCCCTTCTTTGTAACCGACCTTGTGTAACCCTAGATCCTTCCTGTGTCTATATAAACCGGAGGACTTAGTTCGGATAGGGAAGATTCATTATCATAGCCGTACAAGCTAGACCTCCAGGGTTTAGCCATTACGATCTCGAGGTAGATCAACTCTTGTAATACGCATATTCATCAATATCAATCAAGCAGGACGTAGGGTATTACCTCCATAGAGAGGGCCCGAACCTGGGTAAACATCGTGTCCCTTGTCTCCTGTTACCATCGACCTTAGACGCACAGTTCAGGGCCCCCTACCCGAGATCCGTCAGTTTTGACAACGACACCCGCCCAGTTGCTTCCCTACTTGGTCGATGCGCTTGAGGAAGTCGTGCGCGGCATTGGCCCCATGGCGGAGGCAGAGGCTCATGTCATTTCTTTTGCCGCGCTGCTGCGCGTCTTCAGCCACCTCCATCTTCACGATCCTGACGCCCGCCTTGACAAGCTGCTAGAGCCCGTGGCTGATTAACACTATGCAGCCGCCGCCACAGCCGTGAGAGGTTAGGTGGAAGCCCTGCTGGAGAAGTTCGACGCCTTCGCCCCTGCGCCTTCGACCGATGGTGCAGGTGAAGGCGACGCCACTCAGGAGGGGGCACGTCTTGTAGGTGCCGGTGGTATCTATTGATGACTGGCTTGCGGCTCCTTTCCTGTTGAAACTCCTGCAGCATGTAGCGTGCCTCGTGGAGGCGTTTAAACTCGTGTTTGATATTCAGAGAACAATATGTCTTGTAATATTTACTTTGAGATTTTGCGATTTCCTTCCCATTTGCTTTATGTTCTACGTCGGCAGAGCCCGACCCCGCGCATAACTCAGCCACCGTTGGGCCGACCGGATCACCAGGACGGTCCAAGGAGTGAGGGGCTACGTGGTAAGTTAGGCCCCTGAGTCGCGATGCTCAGGAGTCCCCCTTGACGCGCAAATAGCATGTCGAAAGGAGATGCGATGGTAGGTCTTGTGTTCTATGTCGGCAGGGCCCGACCCCACGCATACCTCAACCGCCATTGCTCTGACTGGATCACCAGGACGGGCCAATGAGTGAGGGGCTACCTGATCAGTTAGGCTCCTGAGTCGCGATGCTCAGGAGTCCCCCTTGATGTTCAAATGACCTTCATACCTTAGCTCCGCTTGGGAGGGTGCGCGACGACCAGGTCTGAGGGACCTGGCGGGGTGGCGTACGCTTGGGCGTGACCCGAGCGCAGCCCCCGTGCCCAGCTCCCTCGCGCGGCTCTCCCGAGGGGAGGCGTTGCGTTGAGGCCAAATACCGAGCCCGGAGGCTCCCTGAGGTTGATACGGCCACGAGACCGCCCTCAGTTGTTTATCACTAGGACGGACCATGGCGCTTCCACACTTTGTAGGATCTAGAAGTAGATGTGTCTAGAGGGGGGTGATTAGACACATAATGCTCAAGTTGCAATTTTTAAGCTTTTTCGGTTTAGGTGGAGTTTTAGGCACAATTTCAACACACACGATACATATCAAGCAAGCATGCAAAGAGTATATGAGCAGCGGAATGTAAAGCATGCAACTTGCAAGAATGTAACGGGAAGGGTTTGGAGAGATCAAACGCAATTGGAGACACGGATGTTTTTCCCGTGGTTCGGATAGGTGGTGCTATCCTACATCCACGTTGATGGAGACTTCAACCCACGAAGGGTAATGGTTGCGCGAGTCCACACAGGGCTCCACCCAAGGGTAACGGTTGGGCGAGTCCACACACGGCTCCACCCACGAAGGGTCCATGAAGAAGCAACCACCCACAAAGGGTCCAAAAGAAGCAACCTTGCCTATCCCACCATGGCCATCGCCCACACAGGACTTGCCTCACTAGCGGTAGATCTTCACGAAGTAGGCGATCTCCTTGCCCTTACAAACTCCTTGGTTCAACTCCACAATATTGTCGGAGGCTCCCAAGTGACACCTAGGCAATCTAGGAGACACCACTCTCCAAGAAGTAACAAATGGTGTGTAGGTAATGAACTCCTTGCTCTTGTGCTTCAAAATGATAGTCTCCCCAACACTCAACTCTCTCTCATAGGATTTGGATTTGGTGGAAAGAGGGTTTGAGTGGAAAGCAACTTGGGAAGGCTAGAGATCAAGATTCATATGGTAGGAATGGAATGTCTTGGTCTCAACACATGAGTAGGTGGTTCTCTCTCAGAACATATGAGTTGGAATGGTGTGTGTGTTCTGATGGCTCTCTCTTAGAATGAGAAGGAGGTGGAGGGGTATATATAGCCTCCACACAAAATCCAACCGTTACACACAGTTTTCCAATCTCGGTGGGACCGAATCGATAAAATCGGTTGGACCTAAAATGTAAACCTAGTGACCGTTAGAGATTTTGGTGGGACCGACTGGATCAACTCGGTGAGACCGATGTGCTAGGGTTAGGTATGGTAGGAATGGAATGTCTTGGTCTCAACACATGAGTAGGTGGTTCTCTCTCAGAACATATGAGTTGGAATGGTGTGTGTGTTCTGATGGCTCTCTCTTAGAATGAGAAGGAGGTGGAGGGGTATATATAGCCTCCACACAAAATCCAACCGTTACACACAGTTTTCCAATCTCGGTGGGACCGAATCATAAAACTCGGTCGGACCTAAAATGTAAACCTAGTGACCGTTAGAGATTTTGGTGACCGACTGGATCAACTCGGTGAGACCGATGTGCTAGGGTTAGGGTAAATCCAAAACTCGGTTGACCATTACTCAAACTCGATGGGACCGATTTGGGTATCAAGTGAAACTGAGATTTGGCAACACCTCATCCCTCCTTGATAGTATTGGCTTTTCCTAAAGACTCAATGTGATCTTGGATCACTAAAATATAAAATGAAGAGTCTTGAGCTTGAAGCTTTAGCCAATCCTTTGTCCTTAGCATCTTGAAGGAGTTCCCACAACCTTTAGTCCATGCCACTCCATTGTTGAACTTATCTGAAACATGCTAGATAGAAGTGTTAGTCCAACAAGAGATATGTTGTCATCAATTATCAAAACCACCTAGGGAGCACTTGTGCTTTCATCAATCTCCCCCTTTTTGGTAATTGATGGCAACATACATCAAAGCTTTAGATAAATATATAAAGAACAGCAAGTAAAGCTTTGGAAGGACATGTAACAAGCATAGGCTCCCCCTACATGTATGCACTCATGTAAATATGAAATACAGAGGAATGTGAGAGCATAACCATGACAGAGTAGGCAAGGTGTTACATGTATCTTGGCCATATGCATCAGAGCAAAAGATTATCAAGGAAAATACCTTCATGCTCATGAGTCCTTCTTGCAAACAGTATGTACATAAGCAGGAACTCCTCATACTCATGATTTTGATGCATATCCTTACCTTGTGGTCTTGAGTTGGCTTAGGATGGAATGAACCTGCACAAACAAGGTTAGATAACACAGGTACGTCCACTAGCCAGAGCAAACAAAAGAAACCACAAGAATACCAAGATTGGGATGACATGTAGAGGGTGAGTACAAGGTACCATATTGAATTCAACATGTCCCCAAGAATAAAGATATGCAATGAATTTGACTGATTTCTTTCCCTTAGGTGTCTTGCTCCCCCTGAATCTTATATGGGATATTGGGAGAAGATAGGACACAGAAAATCAGAGCTGAAGGTTATGAATAGAACTAAATTCAAATGAGTTCATATGAACATGTCTTTCCCCCAAAAAGACATGTGGCATCTCTCCTCTTAAACATCAAGCATCTGGGATCCTTGAGTATTCTCTCCCCCTTGGAGATTTCTTTCTCCCCCTTAATATATGGGATCCTTGAGTATTCTCTCCCCCCTTGAGGTCTCTCTCTCCCCCTTAATATTTTCTCTCTTGTAGGTTTGGTCCTTGAGACTGTTTCTCTCCCTTGATGTGATCTCTCTCTCCTACAAGCTTTGATGTGATCTCTCTCTCCCCCTTTGACATCAATTTCCAAGAAGGTTTCTCCTGGAATCCGTCGAATAGGTTTGGTCCTTGAGATTCAGTACAAAGCAGGGAATAAAACTGTGATGCTTGTAGAGGACAAGATTCATTGAGTGGAGTTGGATCAGAAGAAATATAGAATATGTGGCAAACTGTTTTTCCTGTTGCGAAATCGGTGGCACCGAGTGGCATGTTTCGGTAGTACCGAAGGGATTCGGTTGGACCGAAAATGGCAATTCGGTGAAACCGAGTTCATCACAGAGAAAAACACTTGTCACCTCAGCTCACTAGTCAGGTAAGATTTCACAAAGATTTGCAATGAATTAGCTGAAAGATTTGCAAGGAATTTGATGCAGAAATATGCATAACAAAAATCAAAAAGAAAAGGGTAAAAGGTTTCTAGATGAAGTTTTTTTTTTGATTGAAAAATAAAGAAACAAATATGCAAGGGACAAATGCAATAACTCAAAAAGGAACACAAGAGAACTTCATCTAGAATTGGGCGGTGACATAGTCACCTATGTTAGAGTATATTGACTTAGGAGTCAAGTTAGAACACTTGATCATAGGTCATACTCATCGTTTAAGCTCAAAATGGGGTTACCATTTTTCGTTTAAGCATCTTGATGTATTCACATCTTGTTGAGTTGCTTTGACTCATGTCTTGGAGTAAAGCTTCTCTAAGATGGAATAACATACCTTGGGTGGTGATGTTGTTCTTGCTCATGTAGTTGAACTTGTGTGGGTGCTCAAGGTTGATGTAGCTCATCGAGAGTTGGGAGCATCATTTGGAGTTTGGGTTCATCTACCTACATGGGTTAGTTTTTGCAAGGAAGAGCGCTTGTGTATCCAAAAATGACAATCATGAAGCTCAATCATAGAATTTGTCAAAGGATATGTTTGTATGGTTTTGTGCTTCCTTGTCTTCAAACACTATTGTGTAGAGTCTTAGTGATGTAGAGATCGCTCAGGATATGAGTGAGTCGCAATCTCATGGAATTAGATTCAACCAAGCACCTACATGGGTTAGACAACATGCAAGGTACAAATGTATCCAAGACATAAGATAGTTATCAGGAGAGATATATCATGGATTAGTCATAAGCTCATGTCTTGCATGTATCCAATGGAGTTTCTACTCCAAGTTCGAAGCATCAATGATGTTCAATTCTCCTCTCAACCTGCAAAACGCTTTCTCATCAAGTGGTTTAGTAAATATATCCGCTAATTGCTTGTCGGTGCGAACATGCTTAAGATTGATGTCAGCCTTAGCAACATGATCTCGAATGAAATGATGACGAACTTCAATATGCTTAGTTCAAGAATGTTGTACAGGATTATGACCAATTTTGATAGCACTTTCATTGTCACAAAGCAGTGGAACATGTTTCACATAAATCCCATAATCTTTAAGAGTTTGAGTCATCCAAAGTAATTGAGCGCAACATGAACCAGCGGCAATGTATTCAGCTTCGGCGGTGGATAAGGATACCGAGTTTTGTTTCTTGGAAGACCAAGACACAAGAGATCTACCAAGAAATTGACAAGTACCCGAAGTGGACTTTCTATCAACCTTGTCTCCGGCATAATCCGAGTCGGAATAGCCAACAAGATCAAAAGAAGACCTCTTAGGATACCAAATGCCAAAATTTGGTGTATGGATTAAATATCTCACTATCCTTTTCACAGCCTTAAGATGACAATCTTTAGGAGCAGCTTGATATCGTGCACACATGCATACACTTAGCATAATATCGGGACGTGAAGCACATAGGTATAACAATGAACCAATCATAGAGCGATAAACCTTTTGATCAACCGGTTCACCATCTTTGGTTAAATCATTATGTCCACTAGTAGGCATGGGTGTAGACATACCTTTGCCTTCTTGCATATTGAACTTCTTGAATAAGTCCATGGTGTACTTTTTTTGAGAGACAAATGTACCTTCCTTAGTTTGCTTGATTTGCAACCCGAGAAAGAATTTGAGTTCACTCATCATAGACATCTCAAACTTCTCTGACATTAGCTTTCCAAACTTTTCACTAAAGAGAGGGTTAGTTGAACCAAATATGATATCATCAACATAAATTTGGCATACAAATAGTTCTCCATTAACCCTTTTAGTAAAAAGAGTAGAATCAATTTTACCAATTTCAAAACCACTTGTAGTAAGGAACTTGGTCAAGCATTTATACCATGCTCTAGGAGCTTGTTTAAGACCATAAAGAGCTTTGTGAAGTTTGTAAACATGATTTGGTTTCATGGTATTGATAAAGCCGGGAGGTTGTTTGACATAAACTTCCTCCTCTATGTCACCATTTAGAAAAGCACTTTTAATGTCCATTTGGTACAAGGTGATATTATGGTGATTAGCATAGGCAAGTAAGATGCGAATGGACTCAAGTCTAGCAACGGGAGCATACGTCTCACCACAGTCCATACCTTCGACTTGTGTGTACCCTTGGGCGATGAGACGTGCTTTGTTGCGAACCACTTGTCCATCTTCATCTTGCTTGTTGCGAAACACCCATTTGGTACCAATGATATTGTGGTTGTTGTCGGGCTTCTCAACCAATGTCCAAACTTGGTTTCTCTCAAAATTATGTAGCTCTTGATGCATAGCGTTTATCCAATCCGGATCTTCCAATGCTTCTTCAACCTTCATTGGTTCAATGCTAGAGATGAATGAATAGTTTTCACAAAAGTTAGCTAAATGAGTTTTTGAGCGAGTGATTCTCCCGGTTTGTCTATCATTGAGGATTTGCTCGACGGGATGATATTTGGCAATTCTTGCTCGAACTCATGAGAGCTTTTGCTTGGGTCTTTGTTGAACATCTTCTTCATCTTCTTCTTCTTCTTGGCCTTCTTCATTGTTGACGTCATCGTTCTCTTGTCGTGGTGGAGAAAGAGGTTGTTGATGTTCGTCTTGACGTATTTCCTCGTTTTCTTCATCTTGATGTGTCCCACTTGTGGATGCTTCCGTGTCGATTCTTGGTTCACCTTGTCGTGAAGTAGAAGCTTCCACTTGGACGGATGAAGTACTCTCCTTCACCTCTGTTGGACGAATTTTGCCAATGGACAAGTCTTGAATTGCTTCTGAAGGGTCTTTGTCTCCTACATCAATTGGCAATTGCTCTACTTGCGAGCCATTAGATTCATCAAACTTCACATCTACCGTCTCTTCAACCTTTCGGGTGAAATTGTTGTAGACACGGTAAGTGCGAGAGTTTGAGCCATAACCAAGTAGAAAACCTTCATGAGATTTAGGAGCAAACTTTGAACGATGATGCTTATCAAGAATGTAGCACTTTGAGACGAATACTCGAAAGTATCCAACTTGAGGCTTGTTACCGGTGAGGAGTTCGTATGCCGTCTTGACGAGTAGCTTGTGAAGATATAAGCGATTTGTTGCGTGACAAGCTGTCTCAACCGCTTCTGCCCAAAAGTGCTTTGGCGTCTTGTATTCATCAAGCATCGTTCTTGCCATTTCGATGAGCGTCCGGTTCTTCCTCTCAACAACTCCATTTTGTTGAGGTGTGTACGTAGCCGAGAACTCGTGTGAAATCCCTTCTTCATCAAGAAAGGTGTCCACATTTGCATTCTCGAATTCCGTTCCGTTGTCACTCCGAACCTTCTTGATCTTCACATCAAACTGATTTTTGGCTTTCCTAGCGAAGTTTCTAAAGATCTTCTGGACCTGTGACTTGTCATTAAGAAAGAACACCCACGTAAATCTTGAAAAGTCATCCACTATAACTAGACCAAAAGAATTTCCACCGAGACTCTTGTAGGCGTTGGGACCAAAAAGATCCATGTGAAGTAGCTCGAGTGGCCTCCTTGTGGTCATGATGTTCTTCACGGGATATCTTCCTCCAACCTGTTTACCTGCTTGACAAGCACTGCAAAGTCTATCCTTATCAAATATGACATCGTTAACTCCGAGGATATGATTTCCTTTAATAAGCTTGTCAAGGTTTCTCATGACAACGTGACCTAGTCATCTATGCCACAACCAACCTTTTGAGGATTTAGCAACAAAGCAAGTTTTAGGTTGTGCCTTTTTAGAGAAATCGACAATGTAAAGATCACCTCTACGCATACCCGTAAAGACCATTTTATGATTGTCTCGACGAAATACTTGGCAATCTACCTCAGTAAATAGGACATTCAAACCAAAATCAGCAAGTCTAGATACTGAAAGTAAGTTGTAGCCAAGAGATTCAACGAGCATGAAATTTTGAATGGAACTATCATGTGAGATGGCCACCTTACCAAGGCCAATCACTTTACCCTTTGAATTATCAACAAAGGTGACATATTTTCGAGGGCCGTCATTTTCAGCAAGCTCACGAAACATCTCTTCATCTCCGGTCATATGATCAGTACATCCACTATCAAGAACCCATTCCTTTCCTCCTAATTCATATCCCCAAAGATTTGCCATAAGACCAAAATGTCTCATTGCATCATCAAGATCGAAGTCACTATCATCCTCATTGTAATATTCATGTTCATCATGATCTTGTGATTCATCATTTCCTAGAGAGGGTAATTCATCAGATAAATGATCATCAAAGTGGTCACTTTTATGAATTCTTATAGCTTTGAGTATGATATCATTAATGATTCCAACATCTCCTTTAGCATGCTTAAGATTGGCAAGTTCAAGAAGACATTTACCAAAACTAGGATCACTAGAGTTCATCTTACTCAAGGCAATTGATTTATGGAGAATTTCATCCAAAGTTTTCAAGGAATGATTGGGAAACCGTTCCTCAAGAAATTTCCATATAGTATAGGCGCAATTTGAGTAGGCAAACTAGCAATCAAATTTTTGGGCAATCCTCTAATGATGAGCTCAATAGTTCTAAGATTGCGAATCATGTCAATATCTTCATCTAGGGTAGGATGCAAGGGATCAATATGGGGTGCACAAGGGCTAGCAATATACTTGTTCAAATGATATTGATTGAAGATTACAAACATCTCATTTTTCCATTCATGAAAGTACTTTCCATCAAGAATAGGCACTCTATGTCTAAGACTCCCTAGAGTAGACACATCCATCTTCCTCCAATGGTGATTAAACCAAAGCAATGGAGACCAAGGCTCTGATACCACTTGTAGGATCTAGAAGTAGATGTGTCTAGAGGGGGTGATTAGACACATAATGCTCAAGTTGCAATTTTTAAGCTTTTTCGGTTTAGGTGGAGTTTTAGGCACAATTTCAACACACACGATACATATCAAGCAAGCATGCAAAGAGTATATGAGCAGCGGAATGTAAAGCATGCAACTTGCAAGAATGTAACGGGAAGGGTTTGGAGAGATCAAACGCAATTGGAGACACGGATGTTTTTCCCGTGGTTCGGATAGGTGGTGCTATCCTACATCCACGTTGATGGAGACTTCAACCCACGAAGGGTAATGGTTGCGCGAGTCCACACAGGGCTCCACCCAAGGGTAACGGTTGGGCGAGTCCACACACGGCTCCACCCACGAAGGGTCCATGAAGAAGCAACCACCCACAAAGGGTCCAGAAGAAGCAACCTTGCCTATCCCACCATGGCCATCGCCCACACAGGACTTGCCTCACTAGCGGTAGATCTTCACGAAGTAGGCGATCTCCTTGCCCTTACAAACTCGTTGGTTCATCTCCACAATCTTGTAGGAGGCTCCCAAGTGACACCTAGCCAATCTAGGAGACACCACTCTCCAAGAAGTAACAAATGGTGTGTAGGTAATGAACTCCTTGCTCTTGTGCTTCAAAATGATAGTCTCCCCAACACTCAACTCTCTCTCATAGGATTTCGATTTGGTGGAAAGAGGGTTTGAGTGGAAAGCAACTTGGGAATGCTAGAGATCAAGATTCATATGGTAGGAATGGAATGTCTTGGTCTCAACACATGAGTAGGTGGTTCTCTCTCAGAACATATGAGTTGGAATGGTGTGTGTGTTCTGATGGCTCTCTCTTAGAATGAGAAGGAGGTGGAGGGGTATATATAGCCTCCACACAAAATCCAACCGTTACACACAGTTTTCCAATCTCGGTGGGACCGAATCGATAAAATCGGTTGGACCTAAAATGTAAACCTAGTGACCGTTAGAGATTTTGGTGGGACCGACTGGATCAACTCGGTGAGACCGATGTGCTAGGGTTAGGGTAAATCCAAAACTCGGTTTGACCAATTACTCAAACTCGATGGGACCGATTTGGGTAACAAGTGAAACTGAGATTTGGCCAAGCAAACTCGGTGGAACCGATTGCATATCTCGGTAGGACCGAGAATATTGCAATGGGTAATAGAGAGTTTGCAAGCCCATCTCGGTGAGACCGAGATCCTGTCGGTGGGACCGAACTGATTAGGGTTTGGCAGTGGCTTATGAAAAGTGAAACTTGGTGGCGCCGGATAGGAAAAATCGGTAGGACCGAGTTTGGCTTAGGGTTTAGGTCATATGTGGAAGTGGGAAAGTAGCTGAGGGTTTTGGAGCATATCACTAAGCACATGAAGCAAGAGGCTCATTAAGCAACACCGCATCCCTCCTTAATAGTATTGGCTTTTCCTAAAGACTCAATGCGATCTTGGATCACTAAAATGTAAAATGAGGAGTCTTGAGCTTGAAGCTTTAGCCAATCCTTTGTCCCAGGCATCTTGAAGGAGTTCCCACAACCTTTAGTCCATGCCACTCCATTGTTGAACTTATCTGAAACATGCTAGATTGAGATGTTAGTCCAACAAGAGATATGTTGTCATCAATTATCAAAACCACCTAGGGAGCACTTGTGCTTTCACACTTGCACAGGCATAGCCGCTCCTCGGCAGTGTCGACTACCAACACGGAGCATGGTGCTTCCACTGTTACGTGGGAGGGGACTCCCTATTGCGGAGAGCCCCTCGGGGCATGTACAGCCCTCCCCTGACACGTGGCTTGCACGGCAGGGCTAGACGAGGTGTGTATGGGCACTCGTGAGCTAGCACGGGACTCAAGAGGCCCTACCTCAAGGCGGGTTGCGCCTGGTCTTGATTCTTGTTCGCTGTGTTGGTCCTGCGAGGTGGTCAAACAACCTGCGCCGAACGAATCTCCTGAGGTTATCACGTGAGAAAGCCAAGCACCAATGGCACCAGGAGGTGACATGAACGGGGTCGGCCCACCAGACAGAGCTCAGCTGTTGGATTTATCGATGTTGCAGGTACGGACCCAAGCACGAACGCCGTGCCTAACCCTCTCATGCGAAGGGTCCTGAAGAAAGACAACCGGCACGCAGCTCCCACGGTGGGTGACAATCAAGAAGGTGATATCATAGATAGATTAAGCATGGAAGGCAAACTAGGTCAGGTAAATGCATGAACGATACGCGCCATTGGCTCTGGCCCAAGCGGCTTGAGGATGATGCAGCCCGAGGGGCGCCCCTAGCAAGGTAATCTAAAGACATAAAAAAGAAGGGATACATGCCACAGGGACAGACCCACGCGACCTGGGAATAATGCAGCCCCCTGGGCGCTCCTAGCTAAATGAACTTGGAAAATGTCACCTGGTTCCGTTGATGAAGGGGTGTTGAGGCAACTAAAGGTACGCGGTGAAGGGGTTGCTCCTCACGAGCCACCGGGGCCCTGAGCCTTGGGAGGCCCTGGGGGTCCAGGCGGTTCCTTGAGGACCGTCACCATCTCTGCCAGGACTGCGTGATGCCTGGCCTCCTGACCTGCCATGATGCTCCACAGGTTGCGCTGGAAGGCAACAGCCATGCTCGGCAGGCCGAACGACATGCGAACATAGCTATGAGGTGGACCTACGCAGCGCCCAACACGCGAAGGCCAGAAGCGCTCCTTAGATGCGGCTCGGTTGAGCCCTGGTATGTCGATGCAGACGCGCAGCTCACCAGCCACGCTTGGGTGGGGAGCAACGCCAGGTGGGCGGCGGTCGTCACGTATTGCTCTTGCTTCCTAAAGCTCCTGAGATACCTTGGTGATGAACTCCTGAGCGTCGGGCGCTCCATGCCCGGTGTCCTCCCGAGGGAAACGTGCCACAAAACACGCCTGCAAGTGGTGCCCGAGCGCCTCCCTCGTGATGTTGGCAAGGTCTGAGGCCCTCCAGAAGAGATCCCCCGAGCCCTGCCCGAGCAGGGCACCGGGCGTGCCTTCCTATGTGATAGAGGGAGGCGCCCCAGGTGTGGGTGCTGATCCTAGCGAGGTTCCACTTGCGGCACTGCCCTCCTGAGGTCCGGCATGGAGTAGCTGCTTCTTCTTCTTGGGGACGACCTCAGGAGGGTACCGAGCTGCATTATTGCCGGGGTCTTTGATTGACGCTGCTTGGAAGGCGTGCTCGAGGGAGAACACCGCATCTCTTTCTTCGCAGGGGACTGTGATGATCTCGCCACTTCCTGGCATCATGAGGACATTGTAGTCGTGGTGCGTCACTGCCATGAACTTGGCCAGGGCCGGATACCCGAGGATGGCATTGTACGGCAGACGAATGTGGGTGACGTCGAAGTCGATGAGCTCGGTGCGGTAGTTGTTGCGATCTCCGGAGGTGACTGGGAGGCAGACCTGACCTATCGGCATGGTGGAGCCGTCGGTCACTCCTGAGAAAGGTTTGGTTGGATGAAGCTGATCGTATGGCACTTGAAGGTTGTCGAACGTCTCGACGGACAGGACGTTGAGCATTGCGCTACAGTCGATGAGGGTCTTGGTGACTTGCACGTTGCTGATGACGGGTGAACAAAGCATTGGGAGAGCGCCAGCGGTGCCCGTGCACTTGAGCTGATCTGCTGAGCTGAAGGTAATGGCGCACTTGGACCACCTAAGCGTAGCCTCGAGCTTTGGAAGGACTGCGTTCACCTCGCGAACAAACTGCTTGAAGATACGCTGTGAGGCTGGGGCTTGAGCTCCGCCCAAGATGCAGGCGATAGCACGCGGCTCCTGGAAGCCACCAACCCCTCGTCTTGGTGGTGGTCGTCGTTCCTTGTTGGTGGCGGCAGTGGGGGAAGCCCAGCATTGCCCTGAGGATGGTCCTCGCGAGGCTGATCCCTCCAAGCACCTTCACGAGGCTGATCCTACTAGCGGTCCTCACGAGGCCGGTCGTGCCACTCCTGGCATGGGCCCCGGTCGTCCCAGCGTCCTCCGTCGCATCCTCCTCCTCGGCCATAGACTGGGTTGTTGCGCTCGGGCCATCGACCGAAGCGTCTGTCACGCATGGCTCTGAGCTCTTGGCAATCGTTGGTGTTGTGGCTGTGTACGTTATGGAAGGTGCAGAACGGTCGGCTGTCCTTGGATGACTCATGCTGGTCCCTAGAGCGCTTCATGTCTGGCTCTGCCGCGAGCACGGTGACTCCCTTGTGCTTCACATCCTTGGCCTTGGCTTTCTTCTCCTCCGGGTCGGCAGCTGGGAGCTCGAGGAGAAAAAGGTGTCCTTCCTCATCCCGGGCGCATTTGGTCGCCAGGTTGAACAGCTCCAGGGATGTGCACAGCTCCTCATGGATGGCAAGCTCCTCCTTCATCTTGATGTCACGGACGCCATCGGAGAACGCAGAGATGATGGCCTTTTCCGTCACCGTGGGGATCTTGAGACGAATGTTGTTGAAGCGCTGGATGTACTTATGGATGGTCTCCCTCGGTTGTTGCTTGACGTGGCGTAGGTCACCCACGGCCGGGGGGAGGCCGCGAGTGCCCAGGAAGTTGGCGATGAAACAGTCGCGCATCTAGTCCTAGGAAGAGATGGAGCCAGGAGGCAGGTTTAGGAGCCAGGAGCGGGCGCCATCCTTGAGAGCCATGGGGAACCAGTTCGCCATGACTTTCTCATCGCTGTTGGCCGCCTCGATGCTCAGCTCGTAGAGCTGCAAGAACTCTGTGGGGTCGAGGGTGCCGTCGTAGCGCGGAGGCAGGTCTGGCTTGAACTTGCCTGGCCAGGCGACGCTACGCAGCTCGGGGGTGAAGGCACGGCAGCCAGCCGTGGTCACCGGGGCTCGCCTTGCAGGTGGAGCCTCGTCGTGGTGCCCCTGCGCCGCTGCGTTACGCGGCGCATGGCCCTGTCGCAGCAAGCAATCCTGGCTTAGCGGAGCTGGGAGTGGTGGAGCACTTCATTGGGGACGGGGAATCTCTCGGCAGCTTCTTTCCTCGTGCGTCAGCACGCGACGCGATGGGTCACGCCGCTGGACCGCGCATCTTGAAGCGATGACGCCACCCTGGCGCAGGGGAGGTTGAGGTGCTCCCTGAGCCGCACGCCTTGATGCAAGGGCGCCATATTGTTGAGGAGGAGGTGGAGGCACTCCATGAGCCACGTCGCCCGTAGCTGGCGGACGGCGAGGCAGCGAGAGGGACGGTGCAGGAGAGCCTCCCGCGGTGCTGACGAGCTCGGTGATGTGGTCTAGCCAGTCCTCGTAGAGGTCGTCGACCGGGCAGTAACGCAGGAGCTCACGTGCCATGAGCAGTGTGGCCTGCGCGTCCGTGGGAGCACGGTGAGCGTGAGATGTAGAACTGGCCGGAGTCAGCGACGGGGTGGCGGTGTGGCCATCCCGGTGCACGGAAGGATGCAGTGAAGAGGCTTGCTGCTCGTTCGCCGCCGGACCGGTGACGGCGTTGGCGGCGGGTGACGGAGAACGATGGGAAGGCCCGCCGACGGGAGCCGTCTGAGCAACACAGGCGGCGAGGGCGGCCCGGCGCTCAGCGCAAGCTCGACGAGTGTCGGCCATGAGCTTGGTGGAGTGACGACGCATGGGTCGACAAAGAAGAAGGCTTCGACGCACCCCTACCTACGCGCCAAATGTTGGATTTTGGGTTCCGGCAAAACCCTTAAGGTTCAAACACTGGGGTGTGCGCAAAGATCTCTCCCTCACAGATCACGCCCTCAAGCAGTTTGCGATTTCAAAGGCTAGCTCGACGAACTCGCAACACAAGAGACACAAGATTTATACTGGTTCGGGCCACCATTGCGGTCTAATGCCCTACTCCAGTGTGGTGTGGTGGATTGCCTCCTGGGCTGGTGATGAACAGTACAAGGGTAAGAACAGCCTCCTGAGGTGAGGTGTTCTTGTGCTTGGTTGGTGTGTGGCTAAGGATGGAATGACTCAGATCGAAGGTGAGGTCGCCCCCTTCTACTATGGCGGCTAATCCTATTTATAGAGGCCCTGGTCCTCTCCCCAAATATTGAGTGGGAAGGGAACCAACAACGGCCAGTTTGAAAGGGGACAGCTAGTACAAAGTTATCCTGACAAAAGCAGTGTTCGCCTACCAAAGGCTCTGGTGGTGACCCCATCTTGGGCTCCATGGTGACTGTCCTGCCGTCCTGCTGGTCTTGGTCTCGTTGCACCAATATGGAAAGCTTTGCTTGACGCCTTGGTACTCTTCGTCTGTGCTTGCTCCCATAGCACGAAAGAGGAAACAAGGACATTGTGAGCGCTGGCTCCCGCCTGGTCTCGATCATCATGGCTCACATCATTGTAACATCGTGAGGTTTGCCTGGCCTTGATCTCTCTGCCCCTCGCGAGCCAGCTTGGTGAGGCCGCTCCTGAGGAGGTCTTGTGTCGTCCGCCTCGCGAGGCTTGGCCCCTCGTGAGGATCTTGAATGCTTGTTGGTGAAGATGGGCCATATGGGCCTGCTCGCAGCGCCACGCCGTGGGCCGCAGGCAGGAAAGTCTGGGGACCCCCGTTCCCAGAACACCGACAGAGATCATCGAGGTGGGTTAGCACACGAGACAAGATTTATACCGCTTCGGGCCCCGGGAAACTTCATCCAATAATAGCCCTCCGTGATGTTTTTGGCTAGGTCTTATTCCGTATGCTCGTGGGGGAGTCGCCATTATGAGTCGGCTCTCCTCTTGGGGTGCCCTGCCCCTCCTTATATAAGTTGAAGGGTTTGTCTTACTTGTAGAGTCCTAGTAGGATTAGGACTAGTCTATTTTCTATTACGAGCCGGATAGCAGTCCGGGTCTTATTTAAATTGTTTTAGTCGGACTACTAGGGCACCTCCCTTGATGGGCCACATCCTATCTCCATGAGAGTACACGTGTCCCATATCCATGACAGTAGCCCCCGAGCTTTCGGGTGACTCCAAGAGTCGGGTGGAAGGTCCTGAACTTTTTACGCCTTTGTCTTCCTAGGACACCGAGCTTTTGTCGGGTCATTGATGTAGTCGATGCCGAAATATGGATGAAGAGATTGCCATCTTATGAAATGTCGAGGTTGCTGGGGCACGAGCATCGAGGATGATGAGCCGTCGAAGCCGGCTACTCGCGAGCATAGATGTTGCCGGGTTGCAGACGTATAATGTTGTTGGGTTGTCTTTCCGGGTCGGTTCTTTCTGAATCTTCTTCAACTCCAATAGCATTTGTATATGTCATTTGTAGCCCCAGAGCACTGGGTTTATGTAGTCCTTTAACAACTCGGGGGTCTGTGACTGGTGTTTTGGTAAAGCATAAAGTCTGTTTTTACACAAATTCTGGCTTGATAGCCCTTGAGGCTCGAGGCGACTCGAGGAGTCGGCTTGAGACTTCTTTTTCCTGAAATAAAACACATGAATGCATTACACAGTTCGTGATGTATAAAAAAAATTAAATAATAATTTGATGACTTTGTCAACTTGTGTTCAAGTTGTCAATCATTCGACTTGACTAAGTAGGCTTTGGCGTGGACTTTTTTCATGGAATATGATATGTTCAAGGTCGACAAAGTCCATGGTAGGCATCAGAGTCGATTTGAAATATCATACGGACTACTTGGTCGGTTATGAGTTGCATCTGACTTAGTAAAGAACGAACGTAAAATTATTTCGCTAATATGTAGGGCACCCATGGTTAAACTGTGCATCGTGGCAAGTAGTCCTCTTTGGTAACCTTATGACTCACCTTTGTTTCAGAAGAAACGATAGCCCCCGAGATTAACTCGAGGTACAACTTTATTTTATTGATGAAAGGAAAAAATATGAATTTAAGCATGAAAGTAACTTAGGTGTTAGTGATGCGGCATAAGTCGTCGGAGGGTTGAGGGAGACTTGTCGAAGTAATCTGCCATGGGATCAACCACAACGGAGTCAATGAAATAGAGCTGACATGTCCCGCAACGAGGTGAGTTAAAGTTGAAGCCTTGTGAGTCATCCGTGGCAAGGCGAGTTGTTTTCGAAGCCTCGTGAGTCACCTATGACGCCATCGTGTAGATTCTCCAACATCGTAGTTGGATGTCATGATACGACTCCAACATATCTATAATTCTTTATTGTTCCATGCTGTTATATTATCATCCTTTGATGTTTTATAATCATTTTATAGCAACTTGATATCATTTTTTGGGACTAACCTATCAACATAATGCCCAGTGCTAGTTGCTCTTTTTTCTTGTTTTTTACTTCATGGAATATTAGTACCAAACGATGTCCAAATGCAACAAAACTATTTGGAGATTTCTTATGGACCAGAATACACTCGGTGGGCCAAAGAAGTACTAGAGGGGAGGCCCGTGGGGAGCATAACCCTCCAGGGCATGCCCAAGGGGGGTGTTCCCCCCATGGATCCCCCCTACATCATCTCTTCACTCTACAAATTCCCAAATATTCCAGAAACCCTAGGGGAGTCGACGAAACACAATTCCAGCTGCCGCAAGTTCCAGAACCACGAGATCGAGTCTAACACGATCACGGAGGGGTTCATCATCCTCATTGGTGCCTCTCCGATGATGCGTGAGTAGTCCACCATACACCTACGGGTCCGTACGTAGTAGCTAGATGGCTTCTTCTCTCTTTTTGATTCTCAACACAATGGTCTCTTGGAGATCTATTTTATGTAAGTCTTTCTTCGGTGTGTTTGTTGGGATCCGATGAAGTTTGAGTTTATGATCAGATCTATATCCATGAATATTATTTTCAGTCTTCTTTGATCTCGTATATGCATGATTATTTATAGCCTCGTATTTCTTCTTCGAATCTTTGTTTTAGTTAGGCCAACTAGATCAATTTTTCTTGCACTGGGAAGAGGTGCTTTGTGATGGGTTCGATCTTGCGGTGTTCTTTCCCAGTGACAGAAGGGGCAGCAATACACGCATGTATCATTGCTATTAAGGACAACAAGATGGGGGCTATTCCTACATGAAAAGATCTTGTCTACATCATGTCATCGTTCTTATTGCATTACTCCATTTCTCCACGAACATAATACACTAGATGCATGCTAGATAGCGGTCGATGTGTGGAGTAATAGTAGTAGATGCAGGCAAGAGTCGATCTACTAATCTTGCACGCGATGCCTATATATTGATCATTGCCTTGGATAGGGTCCTAATTATTCGGCCTTCTATCAATTGCCCAATAGTAATTTGTTTACCCATCGTGTGCTATTTCTTGAGAGAAGCCACTAGTGAAATCTACGACCCCCCCCCGGGTCTATTCTTTGTCATATATGCCTTCAAATCTATTTTTCATCAGTTTTGTTTTCAGATCTATTATTCCAAAAACCCAAAAATACCTTGCTGCGCTTTTTTTATTATTCATTTTATTTTGTGTTATTGCGAGAACTATTTATCCAAAATCATACAAACCAATCTATCTTTTGCCCGAGGAGGGATTGACAACCCCTCTTACGTGTCAGGTTGCAAGTATTTGTTCTTTGTGTGTAGGTACCGTTTACATAGTGTTGCTTGGTTCGTCTACTGGATCGATACGTTGATTTCATAACTAAGGGAAATACCTACCATAGTTCTACTACACCATCCCTTCCACTTTGGGGAAATACAGACGCAGTTACAGGCAACATCAAAAGAAATTTTTGGCATAGTTGCCGGGGAAACATCTTCAACATCTATCAGGTTACTAATAACAAATCTCATCTTCTTGCAATTTATATTTGCCATTTGCCTCTCATTTTCAGCTCCCCCACTTCACAAGAATTTGTCTTTTTACTCTCCCTCTTTTTCGTTCACTGTTTTCACGTCAGATCTGTTTTTGTTTGCAATCCTGTTTGCGTTGTTACGACGTCTCAAGAAAAAACCAAATTGTGTGATTTTTTTAATACCAATGATAATGATTTTATTAGCACTCCGATTGCTCCTCTTGCCACTAGTGCGGAATCTTGTGATATTAGTGCCGCTTTGTTGAATCTTGTTATGAAAGAACAATTTTCCAGTACTCCTAATGAGGATGCCGCGTCCCATCTAAACACATTCATATAATTGTGTCATATGCAAAAGAAAAAATATGTGGACAATGATATTGTGAATTTCAAATTATTTCCATTTTCTTTGAGGGATCGTGCAAAAAATTGGTTTTCCTCTTTGCCTCGCAATAGTATTGATTCTTGGGATAAGTGCAAAGACGCTTTTATTAATATATTTTTTCCGCCCACGAAAATTATTTCCTTAGAACTCAGATCATGAATTTTAAGCAAATTGAGCATGAACATGTTGCACTATCTTGGGAAAGAATGAAATTGATGCTAAGAAATTGTCCTACTCATGGTTTAAATGTTTGGATGATGATACAAATTTGTTATGCAGGATTGAATTTTGTTTCTAGAAATCTTTTAGATTCCGCCACAGTTCGTATTTTTTACGGAGATTACTTTTGGTCAAGCTACTAAATTATTTGATAATATTATGGCAAATTATTTGCAATGGCATACGGAAAGAGCACTTGCTAGTAAAAGGGTTAATTCAATTGAAGAAATTAGTACATTGAGTAAAAAAGTTGATTCTCTTATGAAATTGGTTGCTAATGAAACTACTCTTATTGATCTTAATGATGTGCCTTTGTCTACTTTGATTGAGCAAAATAGTTATTATGTAGATGTTAATTTTGTCTCGCGAAACAATTTTAACAACAATGCTTATAGAGGTAATTTTAATCGTAAGCCTTTTCCTGCAAATTCCTCTAATAATGATGGTAATTCCTATGGTAATTCTTCTTACAATAATAATAGGAACCCCTCTGATCTTGGGAATAATACTAAAAAATATATCAATGCCCAAAAAGCTTTCAATACTACGATAGAAGAAAAGTTGAATAAGTTTAAAAATTTTCCACGTAAGGTTGATATCAATGAATCAATTAAAGCTTCATATGTATCTATGGATGAAAGTTAGAAAAGAACCGCTATGCTTAGAGCTAAAAGAGAATTTTTAGAAAGAGCGTTTTCTAGTGGCTGCTTTCATAAAAATGATGAAGATCTTAAAATGATTGGTGTTTCTTATATTTATTCCTTGTTTAGTAAAATTAAAATTGATGATAAAGGTACTGAAGAAGAGCCAGCTTTAGCTAGAAGGCATCCCGATAATTCGGAGTGTGAAAATGTTTTCTGTGAAAATGATAAAACCGGGTTTGGAGAGGTCAAAACTTTAACTAGTGATGTTCCCACTCTTTTTGATTACAAAGACTTTAATTGTGATAATTTCTGTTTGATTGAATGTATTTCTTTGTTGCAATCCATGATAAATTCGCCCTATGCTTATGAAAAAAATAAAGCTTTTACTAAACATATCGTAGATGCCATGATGAAAGCTTTAGAAGAAAAGTTGGAATTAGATATCTCAATTCATAGAAAATTACATGTTGAATGGGAACTTACTATCAAAGTCAAGATTAAAACTTATGAGTGCTTTTCTTTATGTGATTTGGGTGCTAGTGCTTCCACAATTCGGAATTTTTTATGTGATATGCTTGGTCTTACCGATATTAAGGAATTTTCTCTCAATTTGCACTTGGCGGATTCTACTCTTAAAAAGCCTCTGGAAGAATTAACGATGTTCTTATTCTTGCAAATAGGAACTATGTGCCCATAGATTTCATTGTTCTTGATATTGATTGCAATCTGTTTTGTCCTATTATACTTGGTAGACCATTTTTATGCACTATAGGTGCCATGATTGATACGAAAGAAGGGAATATTAAATTTGAATTACCACTAGGAAAGGTTGTGGAGCACTTCCCTAGAACAAGAATTAAGCCACCATATGAATCAGTCATGAGGGCATCCTATGGATCAAAAACTAAAGATGTACAATACTTGAATCTATGCATTATGCCTATCTAGGGGCATTGTTGGGGATATAACTACCAGGTATGACCCGCCCAGGAGGGGCCGGGTCAATATAAATGGCGGGTTACTTAAAAGAAGCCTAACGAGTATACAAGGCAACGGTTCATGATAAGGCTTGTAGTAGGCCCAAGCCCAGAGGCGGCTTAAGGCCCGTAATTGTAAACCATCATGTATGAATAAGACTTGTAAAATAAGGCATGTAAAAGAAGTCACCGAGCCAGACACGTTGTATGAGCCGGCCGGGACTCTGTAGGCCGCAGGGCGTCAACCCGTGTATATAAGGGGATGACTCGGCGGCGGTTTAGGGCAAGAAACAACAGATCGAGAGCCAAGTTAGCATATACGCTCCTTGGTCATCGATACCTAGCAATACCACATCAACTGGACTAGGATTTACCTTCAGCGTAAGGGGCCGAACCAGTATAAACCTCTAGTGCCCTTTGTCCCGATTAACCCCTTTAAGCTTCCTAGTTGCGATGGCTCTACGACTAAGTCCTTTCACTAGGACATCTGTCGTGACAATTCCAAAATGGAGATATGGGGGCTCAATATGGTTGGACCTTTCAAAAGATCCAAATGCCTTTCACTAGGAATTGCGGATGATTCCGATTACTTGGCCATTTGCAGTTTGGGGGCTCGATATGGTTGGACCTTTCAAAAGATCCAAGGATAAAAAGACACATCTTTTGGTAGTAGTTGACAAATTCAAAAAATGGGTTGAGGCAGAGCTAGTTAGTAAGTGTGATGCAGCCACGGCGGTTCAGTTCATGAAAAAGGTGACCTTTCGTTTTGGCTTTCGACACAGCATTATCACTGACAATGGTACTAATCTGTCCAAAGGCGCTATGGAGGAATTTTGTCAACATGAGCATATCCGGCTTGATGTTTCGTCAGTAGCTTACCCCCAATCCAATGGTCAAGTTGAGAGAGCAAATCGGGAAATCTTAAAAGGTCTCAAGCCCCGGCTTATGGTTCCTTTACAACGGACGCCGGGTTGTTGGGTAGAGGAGTTACCCTTGGTACTATGGAGCATCAATACCACCCCTATCATTAGATCAAAATGGCAGTTAAGGACCAGGAGAAGACGACTTTCATTACTCCATTTGGAGCCTTCTACTATGTGTCTATGCCTTTTGGGCTTAATAGTGCCCAGGAGACTTACCAGCGGTGTGTGCAGAACTGCCTTCATAATCAGATTCGGCGTAATGTTCATGCTTACATGGACGATAGAGTGGTGAAATCCAGAGAGAAGGAAACCTTGGTAGCGGATCTGAAGGAAACCTTTGATAACCTCTAGGTCTACAAGATGATGCTTAACCCGGCCAAGTGTGTTTTTGGAGTCCCAGCTAGCAAGCTTTTGGGCTTTTTGGTGTTTAACAGAGGCATTGAGGCTAACCCGGAAAAAATTAAGGCGATTACATCTTTGGCTAAACCGGCGTGCATCAATGACGTTCGGCAGCTGGCGGGTCGCGTTGTAGCTTTGAGCCGGTTCATAAGCCGGTTGGGTGAGAAGGCTATGTCTTTGTATCAAATGATGAAGAAGATGGATGATTTTGTCTGGAGTGACGCTGCTAATTCTGCCTTTGAAGATCTGAAAAGACAACTCACCGAACCGTCCGTTCTTCCTGCTCCGGTTGAGAAGGAGCCACTGTTGTTATATATGGCTGCTAACACACGTGTTGTCAGTGTGGCCATTGTCGTAGAGCGCAAAGAGGCTAGCAAGGAACATCCGGTTCAATGGCCGGTTTACTATGTCAGTGAGGTGCTCATTGAATCCAAGCAAAGATATCCACATTGGCAGAAGCTTGTTTATGGGGTGTTCATGGCAAGCCGGAAGCTTAAGCATTACTTTCAGGGTCATCCTATCACGGTGGTTAGCTCTGCTCCTTTAGGAGATGTTATTCAAAACAGAGAAGCCACATGACGAGTCGCCAAGTGGACCATTGAGCTTGGGTCTCATAATTTAAAGTATGTGCCACGTACTGCCATTAAGTCTCAAGCACTGGTGGACTTCATTAACGATTGGACGGAGTTGCAGATACCTGAAGAGAAGCCAGACAACACATGTTGGACGATACATTTCGATGGGTCCAGACAATTGGAAGGCTCAGGGGCTGGAGTTGTTTTAACTTCTTCTCGAGGTGACAAGCTTTGTTATGTTTTGCGATTGATGTTTCCTTGTACTAACAACGCAGTAGAGTATGAGGCCTTACTCCATGGTCTTCGAATGGCTAAAGAAATGAGTTTCAGTCGGGTACGGTGCCTTGGCGACTCAGATTTGGTGGCTCAGCAGGTACCAGCCAAGTGGGATTCCAAGGATCCTCTAATGGCGGCTTATCTCTGTGAAGTTGATGCTGTCGTTGGACACTTCAAGGGTTATTAAGTGGAGCACATTGACCGCAGAAAAAACGAAGTGACATATGCTTTAAGCCGGTTGGGATCTCAGCGTAAGCCGGTGCCACCTAACACTTTTTAGATGTTCTGCGTAACCCTTCTGTCAAGTTGCCTACACAGGAAGACTTGGCCGTTCCAGACCCAGACGCACAGTTGGTGGCGACTCTTCATGCCATTCCAGATTGGACAGTACCGTATTTGGCTTATATGACCCGGGGCGAGTTGCCAGAGGACGAGACCTTGGCTAGACAGATAACCCGACGGTCTAAGTCAATGACGATTTCCAATGGTGAGTTGTATCATCGCAGTGTCACTGGAGCATGTCAACGTTGTGTCTCTCTTGAAGAAGGTCAAGAAATTCTTTGTGAGATCCATGAAGGAGATTGTGGCCATCAAGCCGGTTCAAAGTCTCCTGTGGCCAAAGCTATCCGTCACGGTTTTTACTGGCTAACAACTCACGCTGATGCGGAAGATCTTGTCAGTAGGTGTGATGGGTGTCAAAAGTTTGCACGACGAGTGCACGTGCCGGCTCAAGAATTGCGGATGATTCCAATTATTTGGCCGTTTTCAGTTTGGGGGCTCGATATGGTTGGATCTTTCAAAAGATCCAAGGATAAAAAGACACATCTTTTGGTAGCAGTTGACAAATTCACAAAATGGGTTGAGGCAGAGCCGGTTAGTAAGTGTGATGCAGCCACGGCGGTAAAGTTCATGAAAAAGGTGATCTTTCGTTTTGGCTTTCCACATAGCATTATCACTAACAATGGTACTAATCTGTCCAAAGGCGTTATGGAGGAATTTTTTCAACGTGAGCATATCCGGCTTGATGTTTCGCCAGTAGCTCACCCCCAATCCAATGGTCAAGCTGAGAGAGCAAATCAGGAAATCTTAAAAGGTCTCAAGCCCCGGCTTATGGTTCCTTTACAACGGACGCCGGGTTGTTGGGTAGAGGAGTTACCCTCGGTACTATGGAGCATCAAAACCATCTACGGGTTATAAGCCTTTCTTCATGGTTTATGGAGCAGAAGCAATCCTGCCTAGTGACATCCATCATGACTCGACCCGCATGGCGGCTTATGTGGAAGCTGATAACGAACAAGCCCGTCAAGACGTGCTCGACTTATTAGATGAAGAGCGAGACTTGGCAGCGGCTCACTCAGCCATTTACCAATAGGACCTATGCCGTTATCATAGACACCGTGTTATGTCCAAAACCTTTCAAGAAGGTGACCTGGTGCTCCGGCTCATCCAGGATCAATCTGATGCGCACAAGGTATCCCCACCTTGTGAAGGACCCTTTCTGGGCAGCAAGAACTTGAACAACGGGTCATATTACCTTATCGACATTCGAGAGCACAAAGACTCACATAAGTCGGAGGAAGAGACTCGCCGGTCGTGGAATATTGCTCATCTTCGGCCTTACTACACATGAACCACCGGCTCTCATAATGTACATACTTTGACGTTGTATATATTATGATAAGTAATAAAGTAGGACCTGTCCTTTTCATCCTCCATAATCACATATCTTTATTTTTCTAATTACTAAACGACCAGTTGGGAGCTGATCGTATTCGAATCTAGCTTAAACCTCTCGGCCCGGATCATGATCATATTCGAATCTAGCCATTAAACCTTATGGTCACTAGGGGGCTTCCTATTCAAACATAGGTCGTATTCGAACCAAGGAGAACATAGCTGTCGGTACCCTTTTGATCGGCACACTGGCAAGCTCACTAGGGGGCTTCCTGATCGTATTTGAATCATATCTCAACCTCTTTTGGGTCTGATGTTGATCGTATTCAAATCAGCGTCATTAAAAAAACTCTCAAGGTCATTTGGGGGCTTCCCGTTCAAACATAGATCGTATTCGAACCAAAGAGAACATAGCTGTCGGTACCCTCCTGTTCGGCGCAATGCCAAAGCCACTTGGGGCTACATGATCGTATTCGAATCCTAGCTTAACCCCTTTGGTCCGGTTTACTGATTGTATTCGAATCATAAGCCTCCAAATTTTTCTTAAATGCTCGATTTACATTGTTTGAAACATATTATTTTGTTTTACTGGTTTTCTGTTGTCTCAAATCTAACTGTGAGTATGGTTTCAATGTAAACTGGCTCGGTTATTTGACAATGAGTTTCCAAGGCATAACAATCATCAGGCATATGGAAGCATTGACTCCTGAAAGATTGGGTTGTTAACCTTACTGTCCGGGTCACATAAGCCGGCAGTCCAGAATCAAAGAACACATGTATGCCATTGTCGTTCATAAACAGACTTATCTGTGTTTTTCCTTTAAATCAAAGGCTTTCCAGCCTTATTTATCTTTAGATCTAGCCCTGATTATTTCATAGTTATGTGTTGTGTGTTTTGACCCATCCTGCGACAAACTGCCAGGACAAGTTTTTTCATAATTTGCATACAAGAACAAATTTAAACACTACAGATGTGATAAAGGATATAATGCATATATTGACATCACGGATAAAATAGTCATACGCAGCATAATATGCACGACGACATAGGAAAAACATGCAGTTTCAAGCTAACCTATTACAAGGCATTGAGAGAACAAAAGGTTAAAACTGTTTTTCTCCTAAGCAGATGTCAAGCTAAGGCCAGTTCATCTAGTCTTGGCTGGATTATTCGGACGGTTATGACTCGTCCCTCGCCAGTTCATCTCCATCCACTGGTTGGAAGCTAGGCTTGGACCAATCAAATCCATCCGGAGCAAAGAACTCAGCTTCATCGTCAATTAGACCAGCCGGGTCAATTTCTGGGGCAAAGGTGTGTTGGAGAACCTGCGGGATAAGATCTATCACTTTATACGAGGGAGTCGCCATCTTTCAAAACCCGGCTGATACTTATCAATGTTGGTCTCGTCTCCAAGGATGGTAGCATGAGGATGAACTCCTATCGGTGTCAAAACCGGCGGATCTCGGGTATGGGGTCCCGAACTGTGCGTCTAGGCGGATGGTAACAGGAGACAAGGGACACGATGTTTTTACCCAGGTTCGGGCCCTCTCGATGGAGGTAAAACCCTACTCCTGCTTGATTAATATTGATGATATGGGTAGTACACGAGTAGATCTACCACGAGATCAAGGAGGCTAAACCCTAGAAGCTAGCCTATGGTATGATTGTTGTATGATGAAGTTGTCCTACGGACTAGAACCCTCCGGTTTATATAGACACCCGATAGGGTTAGGGTTACACAGAGTTGGTTACAATGGTAGGAGATCTAGAATATCCGCATCGCCAAGCTTGCCTTCCACGCCAAGGAAAGTCCCATCCGGACACGGGACGAAGTCTTCAATCTTGTATAGTCCTGGAGTCCGGCTGAAGGTATAGTCCGGCTACTCGAACACCCCCTAATCCAGGACTCCCTCAGTAGCCCCTGAACCAGGCTTCAATGACGATGAGTCCGGCGCGCAGATTGTCTTCGGCATTGCAAGGCGGGTTCCTCCTCCAAGTCCTTCAAGAAGATTTTAAACACCAAGGATAGTGTCCGGCTCTGCAAAATAAGTTTCCCCATATTGCCATAGAGAGAATAATATCAACACAAATCTAATCTGCTGACGTATTCCGCAGCATGACATCACACTACAGCCAAGTCCTTTACTCAAATTGTTTTTACTTTTCCACCTCAGCACGTTTAGCGAGGCGGTTTCCTTGGCACGTCTTGTCAAAGCAGAGATCGTGTGCCCCCTTTTACGGGATTCTCATCAATATGGACGTGGGTAACCCAACTGCGCCATTTATCATGGCGTTTGGGAGGCAAGCGAGTTTTACTAGGCTGGTGGGGACGCACAACCGCATCCGCCCATATAAGGGGATAAGGATCCACCTTTTTACCTACGCCTTCTTCCTCCTTTGCCTATCCATCTCCTGCGCACTCGAGCTCCAGCGCCCAAGCCCGCGCTTCCTACCTCAACCTCCTCCAGCAATGTCCGGAGCGGGAGGCAAGTGGATGGTCTCCTCCGTCACGGAGGGCCATGTCAAAAAGCTAAGGAAGGCCGGATACTTGTCCAAGGACATCGTGCACCGGCTTCCTGAGGAAGGGCAGCTTCTCCCCACCCCAAGGCCCCATGAGAGGGTAGTATTCCTTCCCCACTTCCTCCGCGGACTGGGTTTCCCACTCCACCCATTTGTCCGGGGGCTCATGTTCTACTATGGCCTGGATTTCCACGATCTAGCACCGAACTTCGTCCTCAACATCTTGGCGTTTATCGTCGTGTGCGAGGCTTTCCTCTGCATCCGTCCCCATTTTGGCCTCTGGCTCAAGACCTTCAACGTCAAGCCCAAGGTGGTGCGCGGCAGCCAGGTGGAGTGCGGAGGCGCCATGGCGGGCAAGATGGCCAACATCCTATGGCTCGAGGGCTCCTTCATGGAGACCCTGAAGGGGTGGAAATCATGGTGGTTTTACATCACCGAGCCGCGCGATCTGAAATGGATCGCAGCCCCCGAGTTTCGATCCGGACCCCCCACGCGGCTTATGTCCTGGAAAGAGACGGGCCTGTCGTGGGGCGACGAAAAAGAGGTGACCGGATTGCAGACATGCATCCAGGCCCCGGTGAGCAAGCTGATCAAGCTTGTCAATGTAGTCCAGGTTATGCTCGTCCACCGGATCCTCCCGTGTCAACAACGGGGCTTTAATCTATGGGAGTTCGACCCGGCGCAGCACCAAACCCTTAACCGGCTCTTCGACACGACGTATGAAGACGTTTGGAAGGTGCTAACCAATGGCGCCGAGGCTCCCACATCCGCTTCCGAGGATCGCGGATACAGCTCGCACCGTCACGCTAGCGAGGTAAGCTATTTTCACCTTTTACAGGATGTTAAGTTTTTTCATAGTTTGACTCTATGCGGGATCTAAACTCCCTCACCTTTGACAGGCTTGGCAGGCGCAGTTCGGATCGATTAACTGTCCTGCTCCCTTGCCCGAAGACCCAGCCCCTGCTCTCCTAGTGAAGCTGCTGGTTCCGGCGCCTTATGTGGTGCCGGAGAAGAAGGCCAAGAAGAAGAAGGCCACGGGGACTCGAAAGAGTACCCGTAATGTGGTGGTGTCGGACTCGTCATCCAACTGTCCGAGATGCTCTCCTCCCATGAGAACGAGGAGGAGGAAGAAGAACACTCTCCCCCTCCAGCGGGGGGAGGAAAGAAAAGGAAGGCCGCCCCTACGGGGGAGGCCGAAGGGTCCAGGAAGAGGAAGACCCCTCCGCCGAACTACTCCCCCGATGCCGAAGAGGATGAAGAGGAGTGGCCAGATAGGGCCAAGCGTCCAGCGAAATCATAAGTATTCAGATATCAGAGTAACTCATGACGTTCCTTTGTTGCACAGCCTTCCCTAATGTCGAACATAGTTATGCAGCCCGCCCCAGGCCGAACTCAACGAGTCGTCGAGCGGCTCCCTGGATTCATCGGACGTGAACTCAGTTCCGCCCGCTGTCTCCCCCCGCACTGCGGATGATGCCGAAGTGGCGTCGCAACGAGCTCCGGGGCAGGAGGAGGTGGTCCTGGAGGAGCCGCAAGGAGACCTCCCGGACTCCAGGAGTAAAAGGGACAAGACCCCCCAGGGCTCCAAGTCCGGCTTTGTGCCGGACAACGTGCCGGAATCTTCAACAGTTCTGGACCGCGGTAGGCGAACTCCTTCCAAGAGGAGCAAGCCTTCTGAGCTGGCGGCCTCCGTCCAACCGGAGGTGTCGGACAATCTGCTGGAGGTGCTTGACGGCGCCTCCATCGACGAGGAGCACCGTACTATTATGAGTACGGTGATCCAGAAGGTTCAGTCCGCCAAGAGCAAACTGAGTGAAGCTTGCGCTAGCCTTCTAACAGGCCTCGAGGTAAGTAAAAAATATTTAAGAATATAACCGCATAGACAGTAGCCCCTGATGCTCTGTTTGGCGTTCGGAAAGAAAAGCCGAATAGAGGATCTATTAAATTTCGCAGGAGTCTAACAACAAAGAGTCAATATGCGTATGCAGGCTTCGCTGCTAGCCACCGCCGCACTGACTGCGGAGGTGGGTGCCCTGAAACAGGGACTCGAGCGGACCGAGCAAGAGCTCGGCCTTGCCAAGCGGCAGCTCGAGGAGAAAGAAGGTAAGAAATACCTTACAGAAAAAAGTGCCTATAAAAAGACGTGATTGCAAAAAATAACAGGATTGTACTGCTTATTGTAGGGGCCACGACTGAGGTGGCGACCATCAAGCAGGCGCTGTCCGAGGCCAAAAAGAAAGCGGCCGTGGAGCGCACCGAGCGAGAGAAACTTGAGGCCCGGGTCGACGAGGTGCAGCAAGAGCTTTAGGCTCTCATGAAAAAACATGAGAGTTTGGAGCTTGTGTCAAAGACACAAGCGTCCGAGCTCGCGGCGGCCCTTGAGACAGCCAAGTCTGCCAAGGCCGAAGCCCAAAAGGCCCTCCAAGAGTTGGAGGAGATGAAAAAGATAGCAGCGGGTAAGGCATTCTTTATGCAAAGCAGAAATATAAAAGTAACTACTTGTTACTTACCCGAATCCGGAGCTCTCCAGGGGCATTCACAGATCTTCCCCGTAGCGTATCCGCCGCCGCCGCATTCTACCGAGCTGAAGAGGGCAGCTCGACGGAGAAGGTGTTCTGGTCTCAGTATACTGAGGCCGGACACCCTGTGCCCTTGAGCGACCAGCTGAAACAGCTGGTCGAGCTCCACAAGGCGGCCGAACAGGCCATGAAGGGCTTCATAGTTCGGCTGTGGCCCGGAGAGGCCCTTCTTGGGAGCTACTTCGGGCTGATGCGGCGGCTGGTGGAGGCCTGTCCAAGGCTCGAGGTCATCAAGCGCTCCGTCTGCATCGAAGGTGCCCGTAGGGCCCTTGCCCGTGCAAAGGTGCACTGGGGTAAGCTGGACGGTGAGAAGCTTGTGAGGGACGGGCCGCCGCTGGGGAAGGAGCATCGCAAGCCCGAGAACTACTATAAGGATGTTCTTGCGGGTGCCCGCCTTTTGGCGGATGAGTGTACCAAGGATGTAATTTTTGAATGAACTCGATCGTGTTTATCCTGTGCGCTGAAAACTTGTTCATATGTGCTAAGCAATGCTTGTTGAATTTAAAATATTACTTTCTGTGCGGCCGTTTATCAAAAAATTGAGAGATGGCCAGTCGTCGGCTTCTGCCCCCATGCCACTAGTGCTGGGCTGTTCGGGATAAACCTGAGCGCTCCTTTTCCCATAGTTGGGTCCTTCGAGGGAGGCGCTCAGCACAACGAACCAGGCAATCGGACTATAATGCTTGAACACTCTCACTTAGCCATAGAACTCTATAATTTTAAATTTCGGCGAAGCCCCTAGGTCGGAAGACCGAGTTCGGGGCGCTATCCACGCCTTGGCCGGACAAAGCCGGCTCCTCACTCGAAGCGGCATAAGTCTTTAGGGACTCGAAAAACCTCTCGAACAACGACCGGTCTCTCGCCTCATCATGACAGTCAGTTTTAGCTTTCTCCACTGAGGTGCTTAACCCAGCTCAACTGGGGCACAATCGCAGTGGTTCTCCTAGTGCTACCTTAGCTAATATAGCGGAACGTAAGGCACCAAAACATAGGAGCCGGGCAAACCCAACTATTGACCCAAATCATGATTCGGAGCCGATGCATATAGTGCTATAAGTTCGGGGTGCCGCACTTGTGAAAGTGTACGGGCTTCTCACACCATATTGAGGGGTACTGGAGCCCCTGGCGTGTTTGCCGTACCATGGTGTACGGGTGCAACATGTCATTTAATAAACATATGTATGAAAGTAGGATAATGCAAAAAAATAGACAAAAAGCTATGCATTGTTAATAGAAAGGCTGCTATCAAAGCAGAACGATACAAGTAGTGCGATAAGCAAAAGATATTGGGCTATTTAACATGTCCTGGCCAGGAGCAGGCCACAGAATTGTATGCCAAAATAGGTATACTGCTTGTAACAGAGACCACCTGGGAGTTCCATAATGCGGCATGGCTTGTCTGCTACCCTGGATCTTGCATCATTTGTGCGGCAGTTGAATTGTCGACCAGGTGATCCGAAGTATGGAGTCCTGAAAGTAAGAGAAAATTAAAAAAAGAATTCGGCAGCCCCTAGTACGTTTTAAGCCGTATTTTGGGTTTGTCGTTATTGTGCCCCTTCCCCTGCGCCCATGGTATTTCAAGAGTGTAGTTATGCACGCAAGGCACTGGTTTCGCTATGTCGCGAGGGCTGGGGTTGGGGCTGCATTGCTACGCGTGCTCAGAACGTTCCAGGAGGTCTTGTTGTAGGTTACTCCGGGCGCGCTTGGCACTGTCTGGCTTTTTAACGGCCGGACTGGAGAATTGACTAAGAAGGCTGCTTTGTACTTCCGCTGTGAGGGCCGCCGTGTGCTCCTCCGTACGGAGGGAGCGTTCGGTGTTTTCCGTTGACCGTGAATACTCCTCGAGGGCCTGGCATCTTGAGCTTGAGATATGCATAGTGCGGTACCGCATTGAACTTTGCAAATGCGGTTCGCCCGAGCAGGGCGTGATAGCCACTGCGAAACGGGACTATATCGAAGATTAACTCTTCGCTTCGGAAATTGTCCGGGGACCCGAAGACCACTTCAAGTGTTACTGAGCCTGTACAGTTGGCCTCTACACCTCGTATAACACCTTTAAAGGTCGTTTTTGTGGGCTTAATCCTCGAGGGATCTATGCCCATTTTCCGCACTGTATCCTGGTAAAGCAGGTTCAGGCTACTTCCGTCGTCCATGAGGACTCTTGTGAGATGAAATCCGTCGATAATTGGGTCGAGAACCAATGCGGCGAAGCCGCCGTGACGGATGCTAGTGGGGTGGTCCCTTCGATCAAAAGTGATCGGGCAGGAGGACCATGGGTTGAACTTTGGGGCGACTGGCTCCATCGCGTATATGTCCCGTAGCGCACGCTTCCGCTCCCTCTTGGGAATGTGGGTTGCGTATATCATGTTCACCGTCCGCACTTGTGGGGGAAAACCCTTCTATCCACTGTTGTTCGGCGGCCTGGGCTCCTCCTCGTCATCGCTATGCAGCCCCTTGTCTTTATTTTCGGCTCTTAGCTTGCCTGCCTGCTTGAACACCCAACAATCCCTGTTGGTGTGATTGGCTGGCCTTTCGGGGGTGCCATGTATCTGGCACAAGCGGTCGAGTATTCGGTCCAAACTGGACGGGCCCTGAGTATTCTTTTTGAATGGCTTTTTCCGCTGACCGGATTTATAGCCTCAGAATCCGGCATTAACTGCCGTGTCTTCGTTGCTGTCGCTGCTAACGCGGCGCTTTTGCTTATTCCGACGTGTACTGCCACTTTTGTCCTTGGTATCCGAACTACCAGGGTTCTTTGCTAAGTTGTTACTGCGAGCTAGCCAGCGGTCTTCTCCCGCGCAAAAGCGGGTCATGAGTGTCGTGAGGGCTGCCATGGACTTCGGCTTTTCCTGTCCCAAGTGCCGGGCAAGCCACTCGTCGCGGATATTATGCTTGAGGGCTGCTAGGGCCTCTGCGTCCGGACAGTCGACTATTTGGTTTTTCTTTGTTAGGAACCGTGTCCAGAATGGCCTGGCCGATTCCTCTGGCTGCTAAATTATGTGGCTTAAGTCATCGGCATCCGGTGGTCGCACATAAGTGCCCTGGAAGTTGTCGAGGAATGCGGCTTCCAGGTCCTCCCAAGAACCGATTGAGTCTGCTGGCAAGCTATTAAGCCAATGCCGGGCTGGTCCCTTAAGTTTGAGCGGGAGGTATTTGATGGCGTGTAGATCATCGCCGCGGGCCATGTGGATATGGAGGAGATAATCCTCAATCCATACCGCAGGATCTATTGTTCCATCATATGGTTCGATGTTTACGGGTTTGAAACCCTCTGGGATTTTATGATCTATTACTTCGTCTGTGAAGCATAATGGGTGTGTGGCGCCTTTATACTGGGCTATATCACGACGCAGCTCGAAGGAGCTATGTCTGTTGTGTTCGGCCCGGCCGGATTTGTTGTATCCGGAATGAAGATCACCATCACGTGCCATGGGGCGCCTGCTCGATCCGTAGATCAATCTTGTTTGTCTTGCCTTGTCCTCCAGTACGTCTCGCAGGTCTGGCGCATTTTCTCGTGCCTTGGTTGAACGGCGCCGGGGCATGGCTTGGGTGGAGGGCCGAGAGGCCTCTATGTCGCGGCCGTGAGGGGGCCGGTCGGCCATGTCGTGCGCTGGTGATGTAGGTGCTTCCTCCTCTGATCGGGGTAGCGGCCTGCGCTTTGGGTAACTCTTGGAGGGGCGTTCGAGTTCATACTCTTCGGCTGCAAGGACTTCGGTCCATCTGTCAGCTAGCAAATCTTGATCAGCTCTAAGCTGTTGCTGCTCTTTCTTGAGGCTGCTTGCCGTGGCTAAAAGCCTGTGTTTGAAACGCTCTTGTTCGGCGAGGTCCGATGGTACGACGAATTCGTCGTCATCGAGGCTTGCCTCGTCTTCGGAGGGAGGCATATAGTTATCATCCTCAACCTCTCGGTCTGCCGCTCTCTCATGAGGGCTGGCTTCACCATCTTCCTGTGCCGAATCTTGCTGTAGGGGGTGTTCTTCGGCGCTATTCGGGGTAGTATTATCTCCCGTGCCGGAACCACCGTTTTTGCTTTGGCGGGATTTAGAGCGGCGCCGCTGACGCCGACGCTTTGGCTGTTTCTTGGAGGTGTCATCCTCCGTTGTTCCATCACCATCTCCATCTTTTGGAGTATCCACCATGTATATATCATATGACGAGGTGGCCTTCCAGCACCCTACAGGTGCTGGTTCCTGTTCGTCTCCTGCATCGTCGTCCATACCGTCGATGTCTTCGGAGTTGAAGTCAAGCATGTTGGTCAAATCATCAACAGTGGCTACAAAGTGGGTGGTGGGTGGGCTTCGAATTTCTTCGTCGTCCGCATCCCATCCTTGCTGACCGTAGTCTGGCCATGCCTCTCCTGACAAAGAGAGAGACTTTAGTGAGTTCAGGATGTCGCCGAAGGGCGAGTGCTGAAAGATGTCCGCTGCGGTGAACTCCATTGTCGGCACCCAATCGGATTCGATCGGTAGGGGCACGGGGGGTTTGGAGTCCGGAGAGGAATCCGGATCCTCGGAGTCACGGGTCACGCAGAACGCGGGGCTGACGTTCGGCTCGATCGCCTTTGAGATCGTAGCCCCTGAGGTGACGTCCAGCCGCTCATCCTCGATTGGCGCAATAGGCTCCGGATTAAGGGTAGGAACCGGTACGCGTGCGGCCTCCAGGGCACTGTTCGGCGACAGAGCAAGATCATGCCTCTCAAAACACTGCGGCGTGCTTGGCTGTGGCTCGAATCCGTCGAAGATCAAATCCCCGCGGATGTCTGTCGTGTAGTTTAAGCTTCCAAACCTGACCTGATGGCCAGGGGCGTAGCTTTCGATCTGCTCCAGGTGGCCAAGCGAATTGGCCCGCAGTGCGAAGCCGCCGAAGACGAAGATCTGTCCGGGAAGAAAAGTCTCACCCTGGACCGCATCATCGTTGATGATCAAAGGAGCCATCGGGCCTAAAAGTGAAGACACAGAGGAACTCTCAATGAAAGCACCAATGTCTGTGTGAAAACCGGCGGATCTCGGGTAGGGGGTCCCGAACTGTGCGTCTAGGGGGATGGTAGTAGGAGACAAGGGACACGATGTTTTTACCCAGGTTCGGGCCCTCTCGATGGAGGTAAAACCCTACTCCTGCTTGATTAATATTGATGATATGGGTAGTACAAGAGTAGATCTACCACGAGATCAAGGAGGCTAAACCCTAGAAGCTAGCCTATGGTATGATTGTTGTATGATGAAGTTGTCCTACGGACTAGAACCCTCCGGTTTATATAGACACCGGATAGGGTTAGGGTTACACAGAGTCGGTTACAATGGTAGGAGATCTTGAATATCCGCATCGCCAATCTTGCCTTCCACGCCAAGGAAAGTCCCATCCGGACACGGGACGAAGTCTTCAATCTTGTATCTTCATAGTCCTGGAGTCCGGCTGAAGGTATAGTCCGGCTACCCGAACACCCCCTAATCCAGGACTCCCTCAACTCCCCTCACACAAGCAACAAAATCATCTTGATCAAACGAAGTCCCGTCTTCCTTCGAGGGGGGATATCCCATGGCTACGTTAGCCGGGTCTAGTTCCGGCACCCAGGCTTTGGAGCGGCTTAGAGCAGTTACGGCTCCGGCTCTTGCACAAGACCGCTTGACCTCCTGGAACCTAGCGGGTAAGATAGATAATTTCTTCAAAACATCACTCAAGAGGTTTGGTCCTTGGTTGGCTTGGGAGATAATATCAAGCGCCCGTTGAGCCCCAGTATACAGCTGCTCCACCAGGGTGTAAACCGCCTTGAGTTTTGCCATGCTGTTTTGACTCAGATTGCTGCTCCGTGGACCTATGAGTATTTAAAAAAGGTTAAGCAGGCGGATTATATTTCTGGCAAAAATAGAGTGTAAGTAACTAATACAAATGACTCACCAAAGATTGCGGAGACCATCTGAGACACACGGTTTTTTAAACCGGTGAGCTCTGTGGTAACCTCCTTGAGAGACGCCTCTGCTCTCTCAGCACGCTATATCAGCAAGGTGTTCTCATTGGCCCATGATTTCTTCTCCGCATCAGAACTGGTCTTCAATTTTTCAGCTTCAGAGAAGCTCAACAGGAGTTTGGAGTCAGTGTTTTTTATTTCAGCCTCTTGATCTGCCAGCCGGGTCTTTGCATCAGTCAATTGAGAACCCAGTTAAGTTATGGCGGTCTACATACATGCCCAGGTGTGTTAAAAATTTCAATAAAGGTCATAATGATTAAAGTCCCAAGTGCTTTGCAATGCAACACCACTTGGCACTTGGGGGCTAATGTCTGCCAAAGCAATTTTTTAAATACAAAATGGCTCTTCTATGACTAAAGTCCCAAGTGTTTTATAAGTAACAACGCTTGGCACTTGGGGGCTAATGCATGATATTAAGAAAAAAATTTCATCTTTAGCCGGATCACATTATTTGTTTGGACTGATTCAAGACAGATACGAAGTCAAGTGCCGGCTCATTTATGATAAATTAAGCCAGCCCTTGGGGACTGCAGGTGAAATCTAAGACAGAGCATCAACCTATATCACAAGTCTACAGATCATTCAGGTTCATCATAGTCCGGAGACTTGGGGGCTGGCAGAGCATATGTAAACTACTGAAAGCCAGAGAACATACCTCATATTTCATTTGAAGTTGCTTGACCATCTCAATTTCAGAGTCATGACTGGAATGCACATGACTGAGGTATCCAGACAACACGTCACTAACATTCAGATGAGCATAGTGAGAGACGTCAAACCGCACTTTCTGCCTTTCCAAAGCCTCTTGTTTGGCAGAGTGCCTGGTCATTACAGTTGGATTGCCCGGCTCAACGAATCTACTACCAGTGATTAGGACGTAATGGTCAGAAGGCGCCGGCGGGTTTCCTGAGTTGGACGGCCAGACGGTGGATGGATTGTGAATGGTATCATCAGCTGACGACTCAGGAAGGTCGGATTGAATGTTGACAATAGGGTTTTCTGGTGCTTCAGATTGTTCAGGAGCAGTTGGTATTGCCGGTTCAGGAGCAGGGTCTTTCGGATCCTCCGCCGGCTTAGCCACCCTGGTTTTCTTGGGCTTTGCTTGACCGCTAAAGAAGGATTTCATGAGTTAGTATAATGATGCAGACTTAAAGATGCACAATAAAGATAATTTTCTTTACCCAGGGGCAGTGTTGAAAGCGGGGAATTGAGTTTGTGAGGAATCGCCAGAAGAGCGAGAATCCTCCTGCCAAAGTAAAAAATAAAAGTTAAGAGAGTAAGGAAATATATTCATTGATAAAAGCAAGAGACAAAGGTGAAAGAATCCTCATTCTGGCTTTTGGTAAGCCGGAGGGCAGTTCATTGTCGTCATTGGTCCAGGCCTGACGGAGGCTCTCATGTTACTGCTTTTTCAAAATAAAACGAGGATCCAAATAAGCCAAAGGGTGTGAAAACCTTACTTTCCGGGTTACCAGTCGAGGTTTCTGTCTTGGCAAAGGTTCTGAGTCGGAGGAAATAGTTACGTCTTCTTCTACTACCTGGCTGGCCCCTGTGTCGTCCTGGCAATAGTCAGTGTCAATAAGGTTGTTAAAAAATAGGCCAGGGAGTCAAGGGCTACCTCCGACTCAGAAACATCATCCAGCTTGAACATATCAGAAGCAGTTCTTTTCTTCTTGGATTTTCGGGTTGTCTTCCTGGCGGCTATGGTAGTGGCTCTAGCCTTCTTGGCAGCTTCATGATCATATTTGGCCTTCCATAAGTTAGATTTGGCCTATAAGCAAATAACAGGTTAAGATTCATGCAAGTATCTAACTACTGAAGAAAAAATGGGGTCAAGGGGATTCACCTCTGGTGCCGGGTTAAGTTTGCAGAAAGGATTTAATCCAACCTTACCACAGTCCTTGTATTTACTGTTTACAAGGGTGGTTGATATCTCAACAATAGCCTCTTAAGTCAGTTGCAGAGAGCTATGACACAGAGGGTCATCTGGTCCTCTGGCATAGGTATACATCAAGGAAGAACGACGGCTTAGAGGGATGACCTGCCATGCGAGCCAACAATGGATCAGATCGACTCCAGTTAGGTCGTTTCCGAATAAGGCTTGAATCCTTTTGATGGATGGGATAAGTGTCTTGTGTTCAGCAGTAGTGAGCTTGTCAGGGAGCACAAACTTAGAATCAAGACGCTCCGCGCGATAACCCGGCAGTGATCTTTCATTAGCTGGCGACGTATCTTTGCAATAAAACCAAGTTTGGTTCCAATCCTTGGGATGGCTTGGTAAGACTATTAAGGGAAAGACAGCACCCTGTCGACGCTAAATCGAGATTCCACCAAGTTCCAAGCTAAGGCCGATGGTGCATTCATTCTGGCGGTTCAAATAGAAGTACTCTCTGAAGAGTTCCAAAGAAGGTTCTTCTTGAAGATAAACCTCACAAAGAACTTGAAAATTGTAGATGTTGGATATGGAGTTGGGTCCAAGATCTTGTGGATGAAGCTTGAAAAAATGCAGAACGTCTCTGAAGAACTTTGAGCCGGTTGGTGAAAAACACCGATTCATGTAATCAATAAAGATGATGACTTCACCGTATTTGGGTTGAGGCCGTTCTTCGGCCCGGTCAGGAGCAAGACATAATATTCTTCTCCGGCAAATATCTTATGGTGACAAAGTCTTTCAAAGTGTCATCAGTTACTGTGGAAGGGACCCAGTTGCAGACTGTTGGCGCTTCTGACGGCATGATGAAAAAGGACAAGCTGAAAAGAAAGTAATTTGTCGGTTCAAATTAATTAGTGGAATTACAGGTTAAATGATTATAGTACAGATGAGTAATGACGACTTAAGTAAGGGTTAATGATATATGAAGGAGAAATGAGCCGGTATGATAAGCCGCCATGGCTAAAGATATTTGAAGGTTGTCTGAGCCAGAATTTACGAAGTACTGAGTTAAACAAGTTTCACAAGCTATTGCTATTATTTTAGATCAAGATGGTTCAAAAAAGAAAAATAAATCTGGACCAAAAAAACCAGCGCAAAGGAGTTCGCCAGTTCTAAAGAGGCATTTGTAGAAGAGAAAAGGATCCGATAGCATCTGAAATGGATGCAAAACAACTACCGCATAGGTTTTATACTTCTTTTAGATCAAAGGAGCGTGCGGTGGAGAAACTGCAAGGAATCTGCGATGAACAGCGAAGAACACAGAAAGAACTCGCGAACCCTAATGCAGATCTAAAGGTGTGAGAAAGCAAGGGCTTACGGATGTAGATCTACTGCGGAGGGTCGCCGCCGTTCTCTGGACAAGCTCAGGGTGATGCAGCGGCCAAAGTTGAGGACGACGGTGAGCGCTGCGGCGGTGGAGCTCGAGCGGCAGAGAGGTTGCGAGAGAAGGAAGAAGAAGAAAGAGGAAGGACCAGCCGTGCCTATTTATAAGGAGATAGGTGAACAGGCAGGCACAAAAATCAAGGAAGGCTAAAAGTAATGATTATCCAGCTAAATGGAAGCCTCGATTTTCGGAAACCATTTAAGATAAGGATCCGTTGCAGATGACGTCGTGGCGGGGTTCTATATTTTCTAAAGATGACTTCATGTTGGGTTCCAGAGCTTTGGCAAACAGCGGAAGATGGATTTCATCTAAGTATTGGAGATTGACAAGAACAAAGTACGAATCAACCTGGGGCCTAATGTTGGGGATAGAACTACCAGGTATGACCCGCCCAGGAGGGGCCGGCTCAATCACAATGGCGGGATACTTAAAAGAAGCCCGACGAGTATACAAGGCGATGGTTCATGATAAGGCTTGTAGTAGGCCCAAGCCCAGAGGCGGCTTAAGGCCCGTAATTGTAAACTGCCATGTATGAATAAGACTTGTAAAATAAGGCATGTAAAAGAAGTCACCGAGCCAGACACGTTGTATGAGCCAGACGGGACTCTGTAGGCCGCAGGGCATCAACCCGTGTATATAAGGGGACGACCCGGTAGCGGTTTAGTGCAAGAAACAACAGATCGAGAGCCAAGTTAGCATATACGCTCCTTGGTCATCGAAACCTAGCAATACCACATCAACTGGACTAGGCTTTACCTTCCCCGTAAGGGGCCGAACTAGTATAAACCTCTCGTGTCCTTTGTCCCGATTAACCCGTTAAAGCTTCCTAGTTGCGATGGCTCTATGACTAAGTCCTTTCACGAGGACATCTGCCGTGACAATTCCATGACATGCATAAAATGATAGCGCTTGTTTGGAGGCAACCCAATGAAAAATATTTATTTTCGCCTTTTTCTTCCTGTTCTTGAGTGTTAGGACAATTATACTACTGTTATGATTGTGTTTTTATGTTTTAATTAGTGTTTGTGCCAAGTAAAGCCTTTGGGATCATGTTTGGTGATAGTTAATATGATCTTGTTGAAAATCAGAATTGTATAAAGTCATAGAAGCGTGATAAAATTCTGACTATTTTCACGAGATTGATATACAAATTGCCTATGTTGTCCTAATTTTTTTTAGAATTTTTAGAGTTACAGAAGTATACAAAGTTGCTAGATTACTACAAATTGTTCTGTTTTTGACAGATTCCGTTTTCTTTGTGTTGTGTGCTTATTTTGATGAATCTATGGATTGTATTAGGGGGTATAAGCCATGGTAAAGTTAGAATATAGTAGATATAATGCAAAAATAAAACATGAATGGGTTTGCACTAGTACTTGGAGTGGTGATTTGCTTTGTTATACTAACGGATCTCGCGAAGGTTTTGTTAAGTTTTGTGTGATTGAAGTTTTCAAGTTTTGGGTGAGATCGTGATGGATCAAGGAATAAGGAGTGAAAAGAGCCTAATCTTGGGGATGCCCCATGGCACCCCAAGTTAATATTCATGGAGAACCAAGCAACTAAGCTTGGGGATGCCTCGGGAGGCATCCCCTCTTTCTTCTAATGACCATCAGTATTTTACTAGGAGCTATATTTTTATTCGTCACATATCATGAGTTTTGCTTGGAGCGTCTTGTATTATATGAGTCTTTGCTTGTTTTTCTTTTTAGATTTTGTCATCTATCCATGCTGGACACACGTATTTGAGAGAGTCAAAATTATGCTATGATTTGATAGAATTGCTCTATGTGCTTCACTTAAATTTTTTGAGCTATGGAATTGCTCTAGTGCTTCATTTATATCTTTTTGAGCATGGCGTGCTTTAATATTTTTGTAGAAATTCTCTCATGCTCTAGTTAGATTTATTTGAGGGTTAGTAAATTTTTGAAGAAGTTCTCTCATGATTCACTTATACTATTTTGAGAGATGAAATTTTTTATGCTCATGTTCTTTACTTAATTTTTGTTGAGCTTACCAAAAGCAATTGCAACATATGAAACTAGTCCCAAAGTGATAGATATTCAAGAGGGATATAATAAAAACTTTCATGAAGATCATTGGAAAAATTAAACTTGATTCTTTGTAATAGATTTGAGATATGATGATAGTGATATGTGAGTCATGTTGGAGAGTAATTATGCTTTAGTAAGAATATTGGTATTAAGGTTTGTGATTCCCTGTGCAAGCACGAAAGTCAATTTTTATGCAATGGAATTACATCCTACTTAAGGTGCATTTTTCAGTGTTAGTTATGCTTAATGCTTGCTTATGTGATTTTTCGTTTCTTGGTTGGTTGCTTCTCAATCTATTTGCTAGCCTCCATTTGTACTAAGTAGAGATACTACTTGTGCATCCCAAATATTTAAACCCGGTTTTGACATATGAGTCCACCATACCTACCTATATGCAGTGTTTCCGTTCCGTTCTAAGAAAATTTGTATGTGCCATCTCTATTTTTCAAAATGAATTACCTTTCTGTGTGCCCGTACCGCTCATGAAGCGGCAGGGGGTGGCCAATATTTTCCATGCTAGATGTGTTATTCTAAAGATGAGTGTTTATTCACTTGTCATTGCAAGAGAGTATGGCGGTAATAGGGATGATGTGTCCTGAAATGAAAAAGAAATTTACTTTATGTTGACAAATAATAAATTCCTTGGAAAGTGTTGCTATGGAAGGCACCCGTGGATACGGCTAGCCATGGGTTGTGAAAAGAATGGTGGAAAAAGGAATAAACTTTATTTTATGTTTTGAAACCGCCTATGATATATCTAGCATGTAAAGTGTTGGGAATTACTAGGTCATTTTTGTTGATGGGAAAAGTATGCCTCTTAAAAATATGTATCTCGCAATTTAAGCTTTGAGCTCTGGCACCTCTACAAATCCATACTTCCCTCCGCGAAGGGCCTACCTATTTACTTTATGCAATTTTTTATTTGAGTCTCCATCTTCTCTTATAAAGCACCAACTAGGGAACACTATGATCATACTTGAGCATTGGATGTAGCTAATATGCGAGTGTGTTTCATGAATGGATCAATGCTTGAGCATGATAAGCTAAGGATAACTTTCTTTAGTGTAGATATTTTGAAAGATATGGTTGCTTGTTGATATGCTTGAGTATTGAAATCTTCATGTCAAAACTAGACTATTGCTTTGAATCATATAAAAGTCCAAATGTCCATGCTACAAAAGAAATAGAATATGTGATGAACATGTTAGGCATCATTCCACATCAAAAATTCTGTTTTTTATCATTTACCTACTCGAGGACGAGCAGGAATTAAGCTTGGGGATGCTGATATGTATCCAACGATCTATAATTTTTTATTGTTCCATGCTGTTATATTATAATTGTTGGATGTTTTACAATCATTTTATAGCAACTTTATATCAGTTTTTGGTACTAACCGATTAACATAGTGCCTAGTGCTAGTTGTTGTTTTTGCTTGCTTTTTACTTCGCATAATATCAGTAACAAATGGAGTCCAAACGCAGCGAGACTTTTTGGAGATTTTCTGGACCGGAAGACACCCAGTGGGCCAAAGAACTACCAGGGGGAGGCCCGTGGGGCGCACAACCCACCATGGCGCGCCCAGGGGGGTTGTGCCCCCCTCCCACGGAGCCCCCTGCACCTCCTTTGCGCCCTATAAATTCCGAGATACTCCAGAAACCCTAGGGGAGGCAACGAAACACAATTCCAGCCGTCGCAAGTTCTAGAACCACGAGATCTAATCTAACACAATAACAAAGGGGTTCATCATCCTCTTGGCAGGCCTCTCTGATGATGCATGAGTAGTCCACCATAGACCTACGGGTCCGTAGGTAGTAGCTAGATGGATTATTCTCTCTTTTTGATTCTCAATACAATGGTCTCTTGGATATCTATTTGATGTAACTCATTTTTGTGGTGTGTTCGTTGGGATCCGATGAACTTTGAGTTTATGATCAAATCTATATCCATGAATATTATTTGAGTCTTCTTTGATCTCTTATATCCATGATTATTTATAGCCTTGTATTTCTTCGTCGAATCATTGGTTTAGTTAGGCCAACTCGATCGATTTTTCTTGCCATGGGAAGAGGTGCTTTGTGATGGATCTTGTGGTGTTCTTTCGCAGTGATAGAAGGGGCATCAAGACACACATGTATCATTGCTATTAAGGATAAAAAGACGGGGGCTATTCCTACATGAATAGTTCTCATCTACATCATGTCATCGTTCTTATTGCAGTACTCTGTTTCTCCATGAACTTAATACCCTAGATGCATGGTCGATAGCGGGCGATGTGTGGAGTAATAGTAGTAGACAATGGTACGCGTCGGTGCTAGACAAATGGTTTTTAAGTCCTTTCCGCGATGGCTTTCGTACCGTCGCCAAGTGAGTGACTGCGATACGGGGTCCTTCCCACACGACCCAGAAACCACCGGGGATAGAGAGCCTCGATGCATATAAAGTACCCCCTACTCGTTTGTGCTTGCATTGCCATTGCAGTCGGTATTCTGTGGTGCTATGTTTACGATGCGCGACCCATCGCAAATAGTTCACGATTGTAGAAGTAGACAATCACACACATTTACTTTTCCTCGACTGTGTGTGATTCGATGTAAGAGCGCACATAGTTGTCGCTATAAAACTATGCAAAGCTTGAATACATCCCACATGATTCATCCGTCATACTCGCATCGGATGATCGACCTATTGCACGCGTTCTTCTATGACCAAACGTTTGCGATGCACACAACATCACAAACAGTCCATAATTTTGAAGCGTGTGTGATAAGGTGACTATCGCAAACATTTAATAAGAAAGAACTGTGTGCTATGTTGTTGTTAATCGCACAGTTTTTTCTTGGATGATTGTGTGTGCAGTGGAGATTGATCGCACACGTAGTGGATCCTAGAAACATGTCTGATCTCCATGTCTATCGCAGAGGTTTCATTTCCATAAACCATGTGAAGTGTAATCCCTAATTAATCCCTAATCTAAAAATCACATGTTTTGAATTTGAAAGTAGGCAATCACTTATTTCATATCCAACCATGTTTATTACAAATATAGGTTTAAACATGAATGCGTAATACGATGCACAAGTACATATACTGAAGAACTACAGAAGCACCAAGTTAAGAATGATGAACAATAGTTGTACTAAAGACTGTAAAGAGAGAGGTGAAAGACATTCTGGTGGCTGGAGAAGGTGAAGTGGAATGCCCAAATTGTGCCCGCCTCCACGCGTAATGCACGCACGACTCTAGGCCAACCCCTTGTGATGGCTGCCCGTCCATCCTTCACTGTCTTCATTACGACTTCTCGATGCTCATGGTTGTCTAGATGAAATACTTTAACCTTTGTTGCGTGTCCACCAATCATGTACTTTACGAGGTAATCTTGAGTGAACTGCTTCGGGAACCACTCCGAACAAAAAAGATTCAGACATTGTTGTCTAACAACTCATTATGGGCAGTAAAAAGAGAAGGATGAAGAGTTTGTAGTTACCATCCTACAACTCACTATTGTGTTGGATAGAGCATAAACAAATAATTCTCTTGCCACTATCTTTTTGCTAATAATCATTATCAGATTCCTCACATGATGCTTGTTCATGAATATCTCATTGCCCCATACGCAAAAAGGGTCAATGCGTGGATCCTTGCTAAGGGAATATGTACCTACAAGGAACAAGTCAATATTAGAAGCTAACAAGTGTCCATGCCTGGATCTATATGCACTGCATTATGGAACGACGGGGGGGGGGGGGGGGGGGGGGGGGGGGGGGCGTGTACATGCTGAGGGATGAAACTAACATCCGAAAAATGGTGGCCACTCCCATTGTTGTCCTCCATAAGTAGTGGAAAAGCATGATAAGTACACCAAACTTAACATCAAACAAATATAACAATGGTAAACAACATCATACCCAAATAATAGCTTGAATGTGTTGGTTTCAGCATGCTGTTAAAGAAGATATAAAATAGAAGGCAATGTTACCGACAGGAGGGTTAACAACCATCAAATATTGCAATTTCAAACTGGTATTGTTGAAAATGAATAGAATAATGCTTAAACATCACACTCGATAAATGTGTAAAACTGAAATAAAGGGCATAAGTTAACTACACCAAGCATAACTGGAACCAAATATAGCCATTCAAACTGGTATTGATGCAGTCGAGCGACACAGTTCCGACTTGCACATAATGAACAACACATTGTGAATGACTGAAATAAACAAGGCATAAATGGTTAGTATAACGACCAAATATAGCCATTGAAAACTGGACAGAGTCTCACTGCAACCGACCTAACAAGCAAATATAGATAAACATGGCATATGCATGAAAACTGGACACATGCTCACTGCAACCAACCTAACAAGAAAATACAGATAAACAAGGCATTTGCTAGAAAATTGGACAAATGCTCATTGCAACCAACCTAACAACCAAATACATATAAACAAGGCATCTACTTGATAACTGGACAAATGCTCACTCCAACCAACCTAAGAACCAAATACATATAAACAAGGCATCTGCTCGATAACTGGAAAAATGCTCACTGCAACCAACCAAACAACCAAATACAGATAAACAAGGCATCTACTCACTATAAACAACCAAATATAGCCATTCGTGAAACTAAAGTGGACAATTCATACTTAAACATCACATAGACCTATTGAATAATACATTTTTGCATAACTGAAATAATTAAACACGGCACAGTTAAAGAATCACATGTCAAATGCTACTACAACAAAGGGTATGGGTTGGCAAGCTAGAAAAGGTAAGATTTGCTGATAGGATGTTGCTTCACATGCCATGGATGGGATCCCTCCAGTATGAAGAGCACAGACCCATGGTGCGCTCTCTCATGTCACAGATGGGCTGTTTCACCTTGGAAGAACCTTTGTGGGTGCCCTCCTCATGGTCGTGGTCATGGTCGATGAGATCTGACTTGGAAATTGAGGATCCCGAGCCGCCACCGTAGAACGTGTCCTTCAGAAATGACAAAATGGGCTCGATGGCGTACAAGGATCGCAAATCCTTGATCACTTGGCCGTGGAGATCAGCGCCAGGGCCGTCGAAGAGATCGACGGCAGTTGCACCAGAGGGGTTGGGGATGGACCACTTAACATGTGACATGGTGTAGCGACCTGACCCGAATGGATCACGTCTACTGTGCTACGGTGTCATCCCTGGATCAGTAATGCTGACACCACACAGTACATCGAGGTTTTACAGCAGAGTTGCAATCACACACTTATTACATCGATGGCTGAAAAAGAACTTATTACAATAAATATGACTTAAGGCCATATTTTAAAGATAACAGCGGAAGACTTGGAAGATAAATGGGTCCATCAACTCCAGCGGCATCACTGAGTATAGGGCCACGACCTAAACGCACCTCAATCGTCATCTGAAAAGTCTGCAACATTAACGTTGCAGCCCGAAAACGGGTCAGCACATGGAATATGCTGGCAAAGTAACACATAGAGAGTAATGGAATGAAACAGCTATACTATATGCATATATGGCTAGTGGAAAGCTCTATGGATACAGTTTTTGCGTAAAGCCAATTTTTCCCTACTGCAAAGGAATAAATTTTATTTACTATCATGGTGGTTGTGAAACATTGAGAATGGTTGACAGCATTCTCAATCCCAATTAAAAGTAATTAAAACCCAATAACATTAATTAGAAGTAACATGTTGAGATTCACAATGATATTCAAGTACTAGATACTCAAGTTGTCCATAACCGGGGACACGGCTAATCATGATTAGTTTGTTACTCTGCAGAGGTTGCGCACTTTTCCCCACATGACTCGATCGCCTCCGTTTGTTTTCTCGCACTACATGGTGTTTGAGAGACGGATGACCGAGACATAGTCTTTCAGAAGCACTAGCACCTTACATGTGGGGTAGACCGGTACACCTACATCACCTACATCTGCTAGTCCACCCCGTAAGAGTTCGCACAACTTAGTCAAATATGCCAGAGCCCATAGTAGCATGTGGCTGCACATGGAAGTTTCTAGCATGAATTATCTTATGATCCCTTTGAGCCTGGGTGGCGGTCCAAAAAAAACAGGCAAGTCCTGATAGACATCAGGTGCCTCAATCCACCCAGATGTGTGTTTAAGTTGCCACCTTAGATAAACCATTAAAATTATCAATCTCACATCTGTCATGGATATCACTCACCCAATCCACGTCTACTAGCATAGCATGGCATAATAAGTAAACGTAGAAGTAACTCCCAAAGGTTTCATAATAATACAGGTAATAGGTACTACCTCATCTACTTCCCATACCACAATTTAATTAGATCCTAATCATGCAATGTGTGAGGATTGATCTAATGCAATAAAACATGGGTTGTAGAAAAGGTATGATCAAAGTGTTACTTGCCTTGCTGATGATCCGCGAGTCCTAGGGTTTCGAAGTAACAAGCGGCACAATCCGGGTAATCTATCGCAGACAAACAACAAGCATACAATAAGTACTCATCTAATGCACAGGTAAAACTCGAACAAGAGATCGAACCAGGTAGTTCAACTTAAGAACTCCGGTTGCAAAGAAAGAACGAAAAACAAATGGCGGAAGAAAACAACTCGGTTCTAGCAAGTTGAATCTAGGTCAAAATTTTACTGTAACAAAAGCTTGTTCAAGTTGATTAGACGGAACGGCGGTTTCGAGACGAAACTCCAGGCGCTTGAATCACCTGATTCCGATAAACGAGCGAAAAGAAAGACTAGAAAGAAGATCGGATCTGAGATCGCGATCGCGGAATAAATCCGACGAAAAGAAAAAGAAGAACGGTTAAACGAACGGACGTTCATTAACCTAGAAGAATCCGGTGATCACGTTCGTTAGGACGAACGGTCCGGCGAACGGTCCAAAGCAACTAAATCGGAGAAGAAAACGAATCCGATCTAGGGTTTCGTAGAAGAAAAACCGAACGAAAAACCGATCTAGAAAACCGGAACGGTTTAGAGAAGAAAAGAATCGGAACGATTAGAAGAAAACGATCCGAGAAAAAGAATAGATGTAGCGCGGGGCTACCATGGCGAGGTCTCCGGTGAACGGGGCTCCGGCGGCGTCGGCGTAGGGCGGCGGCGTGGGCAAGGTGCGGCGGCAGCGCGGGTGTGGGGTGGCGGCGGCGGTGACGCAGGGCGCGGTGTGATGCGGCGCGGCGGCGGTAAGGCGCGGCGGCGGCGCGGGTGTGGGGCGGCGGCGGCGGTGATGCAGGGCGCGGTGTGATGCGGCGCGGCGGCGGTAAGGTGCGGCGGCGGTGCGGGGTGTGGGGTGGCGGCGCGGGTGAGGCGGCGCGGTAAGGTGCGGTGTGGAGGAGAGCTTTGATTTGATGTGTTTAGAGGGGGGGTGCTTGGGTATTTATATTGGGGAGGGGAGGGGTTTACTTGGGGTAGAGGACAAGGAATTGGAATAGGAGTAGGAAAGATCTAGAAAATAAACGGAGTAGGACTAAAGAAAACGAAATAAGGAAAAGGGGACAAGGGGGCGCCCTAGAACCCTAAAAGGATTCGGTCCTAGCAAGAGGCGGCGGCGGCCGACCGGCTCCTGGCTCGGCGCCTGGCGCCTGGGAGCGCGGCGGTAGGTGGCTTGGCTTGGGCCTTTGGCCCAAGGCGCTGCTCAACTTTTTTTTATATAGTTTCCTCGCGCAAAAAAAAAAAACAAAAAAGGGATCTAAACGAACTCCGAAAAATCTAAAGTAAATTTTCCCCGACTCCTAAAAATGAGCCGAACAAAATGAACTTTTCTCCGGACCTAAAATGCAATTTTTGAAAACGCGCATTTTTCCCTATCCAAATAAAATGCAAATAAACACCGGAAAGCAAAATTGATCTATTTATTATATCTTTATTTTTCCTAAATTTGGGAAAGTCATATTATTCCCTCTCTCATATATTCTGACACCGGAAAAATTATTGAAGACAAAATAAATAAATCAAATGATCCTATTTTCAAAATTTGAGAGAACTCTCAAATATGAAAATAACGAAATCTCCAACTCTCTCCGAGGGTCCTTGAGTTGCATGAAATTTCTAGGATCAACCAAAATGCAAGAAAATATGATATGCATATGATCTAGTGTATAACATTCCAAATTGAAAATTTGGGATGTTACACATGGCCCACGTGAAGCCGTCACTGTCGACGAGCTTGATGTTGTAGCCAGCTTTCCCGAGATACAATAATATGCTTTCCCGCCAACATGAAGGCTTCGGCATGGCAACGTAGTCAACGTCTTCGCTGACTTACGTGGCTACGTGTTGCTCCGGGATCGACAGGTCGGGACGAACGGAGGCCACCTTGCCAACGTCCGCCGGAGAGGCCATGATAAAACTCTTCTTGGACGAATGCTTGTCAGGCTCCCCGGGATACGTGGTCGAGCTTAGGCTGCGACATTCTAGAGTAGGGGATGTGGATCTAACGGAGAGGGACACCCCAGGCCTCATCTAAAAACTCAGGGGAGTGGGGCAACAATATGGGCATCGATGGGTAGCCTAAACTTTATTATCTAAGCTAGGAGGAATGGGAAGATCGGCAGGGGTTGGCGGCGGCGCCAGTGGCAGCCGCGAGCTAGGGTTCGATGGGGGAGGGGCGGGTGGGGGCACTGTGGAAGGGGGTAGAGTTTGAGGATACGCCGCGACTACTGAAAATTTTACTAATGGTGGGTGGACATGGTGGTGGACGAGGGAGGGCGACATTTCAAATGCCTCGGCTACTACAATTTTACTAGAAGGTCGGTGCTGGAGGAGTGTGGGCAACGGTTGAAGTATGACGCCTACTAAAATTTGGGTAAAGGAATTGATGTGGGGCGGGAGTGCCCAAGATCGCGCACGGTCCAATAAGAATATGCGTGTATGATAGTAAGGAAAAGTGGCGGAACCGCCGATTTTTGCAATGCTCAAGGCGGGTTGTTTGTTTTTATATTTCTATCTAGCTAGTCTATCGCACATGGTTCGTCCTAATTTCTAAATAAACTACCCGCCTTTAGCTTGGGTGGTTGATAATTTTACAGCGCACTTGCATCGCACACGGTTAAGCTAGTACCTCCACCCTTTGCCCGCGCTTGCGCAGTCGTGGTGATTTTACAGCACACTTGCATCACTCACAGTTGAGCTAGCACCTCCACCTTTGCTCGCTCTTGCATCGTGATTGACAACGCACTTGCATCACACACGGTTAAGACATTATACCCATGTTCGTTGAGCATCATCAGAGTCTTTGCAGCAAAAAACATTAGAGAGGGTAAAAAGACAGCCACACTAGCTTGTGGCCCAAATATATATGAGTGAAAAGGGCGGTCTGTGATGTTCAAAATTCCAATGAACAACCTTGACCACGCGGTCCCATGGTTTGGCACGTCGTTGAAGAACGATGAGAGGGGCCAGAAGTCAAGAACCACCTAGAAGTGGCCAAATATATGTAGGAAAATTATGTGTGATGCTTAAAACTTTAAAGACACAATGCACAATTTTGGTGGCACCTGCCTTGCAAACCTGAAAGAACCCTTGGATATATCTATAATGACATAATGTCGTAGCTAGCTAGGGTGCATGACCCACCACCTCCCATTTCGTGTCAGCGGGGCAGATGCACGTAATAATACTTTGTTCATACATGCATGTCGCCATGACCTACCATAAGACAGAGCAATGAATCTATCGTTTGGTCAAACGACAACTCTTGTTGTCGATAAAACCGCTTGGGACAATAGTTTGAACCATCATAAAAATCGCACGAGAGGGACCACAATACCAGCACCTCTTGCATGCGGCCCAAAATGATGTACGCTGGAAGGGGTGATGTGTGTTTTTAATATAGAATAATGTACAATTTAGATGTGGTGCCTACCTCTCGATACAGACAAAAACCATGAAGGCCATGTAGTTAAGGACGAGATATGCAGGGTACGATGTAGGTCGAACCCAGCAATCCGAGCATGTGGGAGGTAATCCCGACAACGCATGAGCTCGAGCTATAGTTGAACGACATGTGACGATGATCATCCCTAGCACAAACTAGGAGGAATCGATTCATGGCCAACACATACCCCCGTTATCGGTCAAAGAGATGATATATATACACTCGGAGAGCCCACAGATATCTGTGTCGGCACAAAAAACCGCACAAGGGAGATGTGGTCGATGAGACTCGTATACACTGCATGCGGCCTGAAAATATGTATGGGTATGGTGGTGTGTGATGTGTTTAAATCCCGAATGGACAACTTTGATGGGCCACCAACTACATTACAAACTGAATACCGTACCCGACTCCAAGCCTGGGTCAATACGTACAATGTCGGTTTCCAACTTCGAGGCGGGGGGGGGGGGGGGGGGGTCGTCCGACGCATGCGTTCAAACTTTATTTGGTCTAACATGGCACACATAGCAATAGGAAACCATCATAGTCAAACCCTTCTCGTTTTTGGGTGAAAGGGATAGATTGTGTGGGCCCCCCTCATTGTCGGTAAAGGATAATATATATACCTCGGGGAGCCCACAAATATGTGTAGCGTCTATAAACCGCACAAGGGAGACATGCTCGATCAGAACAACCTGCCCCCTATACCCTGCATGCGACCTGAAAAAGTTTTATATAATCACCATGACAGGTCACTATAGAGTCAATCATTCTTTAATTTTTAGAGCAAAAAAATCAATAAAAACATAGTCCCCAAATTAGCAAAACAAGGATCCCAAGGTTTATATAATCTCCATGACAGGTCACTATAGAGATATTTATCTCTTTATCTCTATAATGACCGTGTCATAGCATTTAAATGAAGCTTGAGGTATGCAACTTCCCACCGGGTCAACCATCCTTGGACTACTCCAGCCTGATCACGCTTAACTTCTGCATTCCATTCGACTAGGCAAGCGGATGGGAAGCCGCACCTTGCTGATAGGAATTTCCTCATTGCCTTTAAGGCGTTTCACATTGGTCACCCTATGGGACCTACTCCCTCGTATCAAACACATTTGTGCTTTTAGAAACTGTGTGCGATATTTACATGGCCGGTGTGTCACCGCCTAGCTCTCAATGAGCACTGACACTGATAGCGGGAAAACAATGGGAGAAGAGGCAGGAAACCGATGAGAGGAGTGGCGGGAAACGGTAGCCTGTTTAGAAAACTTAGTAGAGAAGGAAGTGCGAGCTAGCACGACGCATCGCACAGTGCTTACTCATGTACTGCATGTGCTATCCAAAGGGCCGAGGATTACTGTTCGGTCTAGGAGCATCCAATGGTACAGACGTACGATCAGTGGGGTTTGGGTTCTGGCCAATCAGAATGCACGACTCAGATCGCACGCAGCAGGGGGGATGGGGGCATCGACCACGGTTTGGTAGGCACACGACTTTCGTGAGTGAACCGTGTGCTATTTGAAAACATTTCGTGAGAATAATCTCGGTTTTTAAATCCCCGTAAATCCAAAACTCACCCGAAAATCATGAAACTTGGCATGGTGACATGACATGGCACATATATGTCGAGGAATTTTTTTCGTCCATTTTGGTGCAAGTTTTATTACAAGCCTCTTACAAACTGAAGCTTCTCTCAAACAAGCCTCGTGGTTCCGATAGGGAAACATGTCCCCCTTGTGCGCGAAAAGATAATCACTTGCTCTTTTCACCTTGTATTTTCTTCTACGTGCAACATGGAACGACAGGATATCCTTGCTGAAGTTTAAACTTATTCAGGGTTCGTTTGGCATTTTTATACACCAATTGAGTTTCCTAGGCATTTAATGTCCATAATTCAAATCTGAACTTCAAATATATGCTCCAGTTCACCAAAATGGCTAGAAAAATTATACATGTGTCCTTGGGTGCATGTTTTGGTCCGATGCCAAGAATGGGAACGAATTACAACCATACCGGCATCCTGGCTCATGCTCAAACATTTGGAATCTCGGTTTTTAAATCCCTATAAATCCTAAACTCACTAGAAAGTCATGAAAGTTGGTATTGTTTTACGTCATGGCAGATATATGTCGTGGTAAAAACATTGTCCAATTTGGGCCAAGCTTTATTACAAACCTCTTACAAACTGGAGCTTCTCTCAAAGAAGCCTCATGGTTCCGATAGGGAAACGTGTTCCCCTTGTGGCAAAATGTAATCACTACCGCTTTTCTCCTTGTATTTTCTTCTATGGGCAACATCGAACGATAGGATATCCAAGCTGAAATTTAAACTTATTCAGGGCTCGTTTGGCCTTTTTATACAATAATTGAGTTTCCTAGGTACTTAATGTCCATAATTCAAATCTGAACTACAAATACATGCTCCAGTTCACCAAAATGGCTAGAAAAATTATACATGTGTCCTTGGGTGCATGTTTAGGTCCCATGCCATGAATGGGAATGAATTACAACTGTACCGTCATCCTGGCTCGTCCTCAAACATTTGGAATCTCGGTTTTTAAATCCCCATAAATCCAAAACTCACCAGAAAGTCATCAAAGGTGGCATGGTGTCGCGTCATGGCACATATATGTCGTGGTAAAAACATTGCCAATTTGGGCCAAGCTTTATTACAAACCTCTTAAAACTGGAGCGTGTCGCACGAACCCTCGTGGTTTCGATAGGGAAATGTGTCCCCTTGTGGGAGAAATGATTATAAGTCCCTCTTCTAGCCTTGTATTTTCTGCTACATGCAACATGGAACAACGGGAGATTTATGCTGAACTTTGAAATTATTCAGGGTTTGTTTGACCTTTTATATTCATTAACTGAGTTAGGCATTTAATGTCCATAATTCAAATCTGAACTACAAATACATGCTCCAGTGCACCAAAATGGGTAGAAAAAATGTACATGTGTCCTTGGTGTGCATGTATAGGTCCCATGGAATGAATGGGAATGAGTTCAACCGTCTCGCCGTCCTTGCTTGGCCACAAACATTGCGAATCTCGGTTTTTAAATATCTGTCAATCCAAAACTCACCAGGAAATCATGAAATTTCGCATGGTGTCACTACATGGTACATATAATTGTCCAATTTGGGCGAAGCTATATTACAAGCCTCTTAAAAACTGAAGCTTCTCGCAACCCTCGTGGTTCCGGTAGGGAAACATGCCCCACTTGTGGGTGAAATGATAATCGCTGCCTCATCTCGCCTTCAACATTGTTTTCTAGAGACAACATAGAATAATAGGAGTTTTGTGCTGAAATTTGAAACTGTTCAGGGTTCGTTTTGCCATTTTATATATTAATTAAGTTTACTAGGCATTTAATATGGTCCATAATTCAAATTTGAACTACAAGCACATGCTCCAATGAAGCAAAATGGGTGGGAAATCGTACATGTATCATTGGGTGCTTTTTTAGGTCTCATTTAAGGAATGGGAATGAATTACAAACTTCTTGTCATCCTGAAACATTGAGAATCTCAGTTTTTAAATCCTAGTAAATCGGAAGCACACCCAAAAAATGAAACTTGGCATGGTTTCATGACATGGCACATATATGTCGTGGTAAAAAATCGTCTAGTATGAGACAACGCGCACACATTAATAGCCAATGAACTCCTTTTTGAAACAAATAGCTGACACGTTAGTATCACAAATGGTTGTATTATGTGAACCGTGTCAAAATTTAACCATACTCGATGGCGTGCGTGCAGCTGTTTGATTAGACGGGTTGAGCGCGAGAAGTTCGTCGTGCAGGCTCGACGGGATGCGTGCGAGCAATCCGCCGCGTAGGCTCAACGAGACGCGTGCGAGCAGTCCGCCGCACAGGCTCAACGGGACGCGTGCATCCTGTCCACCTCACTGGCTCGATGGGACACGTGCGAGAAGCAAGGCCGCCCATGCTCACCGGGAAGCGAGCTCTTTGACCTCCATCCACCAGCCTCCGCCCACCTTGCTCACAACTTCTCCATTAATGGGTTAATTAAAGCACCTGGACAGAGGGTGTTTGCTTGTGATCCCATGGTAGCATTTGCTTTGTTTGTGTTTTCAACTCATATTCTGGCCTAAATTAAATTGCCACGTAGGGCAACGGATAATACGACGACAAATAAAATGTCAACGGATAATACAACAACAAATTTACAATGGCGCAGATAATAATTGTCTTACATATTCCGAATAATTTAAAATGCTGCATGCGGCAAAGCCCAGAAGACATGGGGGCAAGAGACAACGTTCTGGGTCGCTACTGTCTCTACTCATCGATGAATTGCCGGGCAACGACATCCCCCAGCTCCTTCAATTCCTCACGACTTTGCTTGAAATCAGCCACAGATTCCTCCACCTCCTGCGCGTGCTCAATCTGGAGCTTCCTCAAGTCACCCATCAGTTCCTCGATGACTGCTGTCAGTGTCATCCCCGAGGCACTGCTCTGCGCATGCAGCATCTTCTAGCGGGCGGCATCCTCCTCCTTCTCGGGGAGCGCCTTGAGGAGCTTCACATTGTCACCCTTGAGTTGCTCGACGAGCCCGGTCGCCTTATCAACTGGGGCATCGCTAATCTCAAGCAGCTTCATCAAGCCGTCGAGCAGCTCTGCTTCTTAATGAGGCCAGCGAGAATGTCGTCGTCGCTGGCCAAGGACTTCAGCAACACTAGCTCGTTGCAATCGCCGACACTGCAAGTGTGCTTGTGAGAGCCCTCGCATGCCCGTGAGAGCTCGTTCGAGGGCTCCACGGCATGCCGGGACATCTCTGTAGCGGCTGCTTCTTTGCGGCGGGACCTCTCTAGTGCTTCTGTGGCCTTGGTCTTTGCTGCCTGGCTATATGTCCACCCGAAACTCCTCCTACCGGTCATGGCGGAACGACATGACAGGAAAGACCAGTTTTGTGGGTGATGAGGAGAGGAACTATGAACTAATTTTTGTGTGGGCATTTTTTATATCCCGGTGCTAAGTGTGAACACATATTAGTTTGATCGGTGTGAACACATATGAGTTTGATCGGTGTGAACACATATTAGTTTGACCTGTGTGCACAGATTTGCAATTACTTATTGTGTTGTAATCTGGAATGTCATGAGAAACAATGTCAAAATTTGTTGATGGTTTTGGCCTACAAAGCCCCATTTCTGTTGTTCTGTCTCATCGCAAACAGTTCTTTTGGATCAACCGTATGCCACACATCGGAGGCCCCAAAACATGGGCCCTTCTTCTTGGATGTATGTGTACGTGTCTGCCCACTATCACACATGGTCATGATATCACCATCGTGTCCTATGTATGCACCGTTGCATCTCCCACAGGGTGCTAGAAGGTTAACCAAGTGGTTGCTTGATACGTCTCCAATGTATCTACTTTTCCTAATGCTTTTCCTCTTGTTTTGGACTCTAATTTCCATGATTTGAATGAAACTTACCCCGGACTGACGTTCTTTTCAGCAGAACAACCATGGTGTTGTTTTTGTGTAGAAATAAAAGTTCTGGGAATGGAACCGAACTTTACGATGAATTTTTATATAATAGAAGAGAATTTATGGAGCCAAGACCTACCGAAGGGGGGGCACTTGGGTGTGCACAACCCACTAGGGCGCGCCCCCCTCACTAGGCGCGCCCAAGTGGGTTGTCCCCACCTGGTGGCCCCGCAGACCCTGATTCCAACTCCATAAATACCTATTTTCTAGAAAAAATTCAGGGAGAAAGAATTATCACGATCCACGAGATGGAGCCACCGTCACCTCCCGTTCTTCATCGGGAGGCCATATCTGGAGTCCGTTTGGAGCTCCGGAGAGGGGGATCTTCGTTCTTCGTCATCCCCAACCCTTCTCCATTGCCAATTCCATGATGCTCCCCACTAGGAGTGAGTAATTCCTTCATAGGCTCGCTGGTCGGTGAGGAGTTGGATGAGATTCATCATGTAATCGAGTTAGTTTTGTTAGGGCTTGATCCCTAGTACCCACTATGTTCTTAGATTGATGTTTCTATGACTTTGCCATGCCTAATGCTTGTCACTTTGGGCCCGGGTGCCATGTTTTCCAATCTGAATCGTTTATGTTATCACCATTATATCCATGTTCTAGATCCGATCTTGCAAGTTATAGTCACCTACGATGTGTTATGATCCGGCAACCCCAGAGTGACAATAGTCGAGACCACTCCCGGTGATGACTGTGGTTTGAAGAGTTCATGTATTCGCCGTGTTTTAATGATTTGTTCCAGTTCTGTATTAAAAGGAGGCCTTAATATCCCTTAGTTTCCAATAGGACCCTGCTGCCATGGGAGGGTAGGACAAAAGATGTCATGCAAGTTCTTTCCATGAGCAGGTATGACTATTTATGGAATACATGCCTACATTATATTGACTAGTTCCGTATCGCCCTAGGTTATAACTGTCTCATGATGAATGTCATCCAACAAGTCACCGATCCACTGCCTACGAATTTATCTTATATTGTTATTGCTAAGTTACTACTTCTATCATCACTGTTACACTTGCTACAAAATCACTGCTATCATTGTTACTGTTACCATTGCTACTGCCACTATTATCAAAACTATCATATTACTTGGCTACTGATTACTTGTTGCAGATAATTAATCTCCAGGTATGGTTGAATTGACAACTCAGCTGCTAATAACTTCAAATATTCTTTGGCTCCCCTTGTGTCGAATTTATAAATTTGGGTAGAATACTCTACCCTCGAAAACGGTTGCGGTCCCCTATACTTGTGGGTTATCAAGACCTTTTTCTGGCACCTGTGCTGGGGAGCATACCTATATTTGTTGAGTCACTTGGGATTATTATCATATTATCACTATGAAGAATCTGAAGGATGCTAAGACTAAGATATTTCCCTTAAAGATGAGGGGAGGTAAGGAACTGCCATCCAGTTCTGCTTTAGATTCACCTTCTGTTATTATTAAACTTGCAACACCACCACATGCTATTAATTTTGATATGTCGCAAGTTATTGATGATGCTACTTCTATTATGGATAATGCTTATGATGATGCTAGTACCTTGCTTAATGACGATGTGCCACTAGGTGACTTTCTTGATAAAAATTGCTAGAGTTATACAACATGATGTTATTGAATCTGATGATGAGCTTGAAACTGAAACTCCTGAAACACCTGCTAGAACTATCCCTCCTAGATATGAATTTCCTAAGGTACCGGAAGGTTATGTCATGAGTGAAGAAACAACTAGACATATTCTTGCTTGCAGAGATAGAGATGATCTAGAGAAATTATTATGCAAGTATAAAGAAAAATCTCTGAATGATAGAATGAAATATGATCCTAAGTTTGCTACTTCACATATCTTTATTGTTGATAAGGATTATGAATTCTCTGTCGACCCGGAGTTAATTACATTGGTTGAATCTGATCCTTTCCATGGTTATGAAACTGAAACTATTGTGGCACATCTTACTAAGTTGAATGACATAGCCACCATTTTTAGTCATGATGAGAAAACTCGCTATTACTGCATTCTAAAATTATTTCCTTTCTCATTAAAGGGTGATGCTAAAGCTTGGTACAATACTCTTGCTCCTGGTTGTGTCCGTAGTTTCTATGATATGATTTATTACTTTTCTGAAAAATATTTTCCTGCTCATAAGAAACAAGCTGCCTTGCAGGAAATATTTAACTTTGTTCAAATTAAAGAAGAGAGTCTCTCACAAGCTTGGGGGAGGCTTTGCCAATTACATAATGCTTTGCCTGATCATCTTCTTAAGAAAAATGAAATACTTGATATCTTCTATAATGGACTAACCGATGCTTCTAGGGACTTCCTACATAGTTGTGCTGGTTATGTTTTCAGTGAACGAACTATTGGGCAAGCCGAAGAATTATTGAATAAAATATTGTTATGATGATTCGACTCTTCCTGAATCACCGCCTAAACCCACTCCGAAGAAGAGGGGTATACTATATCTCAGTCCTGAAGATATGCAAGAGGCAAAGAAATCTATGAAGGAAAAAGTTATTAAAGCTGAGGATGTTAAAAATTTACCTCCTATTGAAGAAATACATGGGCTTAATACACCACCACTGCCTAAGGTGGTAGAGGTAAATTCTCCAATGAAGTTCAATGATAATGATAATTCTCACAATATGCATCCTCGTCAATGCCTTTATGAGTTTGAAATTATATTAGAAAACAAGATCACTTCAATGCAAATGTTATGAAACAACTGAAATACAATTCTGATATGATTGCTCGCTTGAGTGACTTGTTATTTAGAATATCAAATGATGTCAGAGGTGTTGGAAAGCATGCTTCTATGGTTCAAACTCAGTTAGAACAAGTTGCAAAATCTCAAAGAGAGTTGCTTGATGAAATGAATATTAATATGCATGACTTTGTTGTAAGAGTTGCAACTAGAGGAGGTAAAATGACTTAGGAACCACTTTATCATGAGGGACACCCAAAAGGAATTGAACAAGATTCACAAAGAGCTAACACTAGTGCACCTAGTTCTTCTGGAAAGAGAAAGAAAAATGATAGGACTTTGCATGCTCCTAGTGAACCTGAAATAGAAAAACCTCCTAACAATGATAATGAAGTTTCTATCTCTGATGTTGAAACTCAGTATGGTAATGAACACTCACCTAGTGATACTGAAAAAGATAACGCTGATGTTCATGAACACACTCAACCAAATAATAAAGAACCAGACAATGATGTTGAGATAGAACCACCAGTTGATCTTGATAACCCACAACATAAGAATAAAAGGTATGACAAAAGAGTATTCATTGCTAGAAAACACAGTAAATAAAGAGAACCGTGGGTTCAAAAACCTATGCCTTTTCCACCTAAGTCAACTAAAAAGAATGGTGATGAAGAATTTGAACGCTTTGCTGAAATGTTGAGGCCAGTCTTTTTGCGTACTCGCTTGACTGATATCTTGAAAATGCCTCCTTATGCAAAGTATATGAAAGACATCATCACAAATAAGAGAAAAATACCGGAAGCTGAAATCTCCACTATGCTTGCTAATTACACATATAAGGATGGAGTACGTAAAAAAACTTGGGGATCCGAGAATACCAACTATACCTTGTGAAGGAAATATGCCCTAGAGGCAATAATAAAGTTGTTATTTATATTTCCTTATATCATGATAAATGTTTATTATTCATGCTAGAATTGTATTAACCGGAAACTTAGTACATGTGTGAATACATAGACAAACAGAGTGTCCCTAGTATGCTTCTACTTGACTAGCCCGTTAATCAAAGATGGTTAAGTTTCCTAGCCATGGACATGTGTTGTCATTTGATGAACGAGATCACATCATTAGAGAAGGATGTGATGGACTAGACCCATCCGTTAGCTTAGCACTATGATCATTTATTTTATTGCTATTGCTTTCTTGATGACTTATACATGTTCCTATGACTCCCGAATAAGGAAGTAACACTTAGTATGCTATCAAACGTCACAACGTAACTTTGTGATTATAAAGATGCTCTATAGGTGTATCCGATGGTGTTTGTTGGGTTGGCATAGATCGAGATTAGGATTTGTCACTCCGATCGTCGGAGAGGTATCTCTGGGCTCTCTCGGTAATGCACATCACTATAAGCCTTGCAAGCAATGTGACTAATATGTTAGTTGCAGGATGATGCATTACGAAACAAGTAAAGAGACTTGTCGGTAACAAGATTGAACTAGGTATGATGATACAGACGATCGAATCTAAGGCAAGTAACATATAGATGACAAAGGGAACAACATATGTTGTTATGCAGTTTGACCGATAAAGATCTTTGTAGAATATGTGGGAGCCAATATGAGCATCTAGGTTACGCTATTGGTTATTGACAGGAGATGAGTCTCGGTCATGTCTACATAGTTCTCGAACCCGTAGGGTCCGCACACTTAATGTTCGATGACGATCAGTATTATGAGTTTATGTGTTTTGATGTACCGAAGGTAGTTCGCAGTCCCGGACGAGATCACGGACATGATGAGGAGTCTCGAAATGGTCGAGACATAAAGATTGATATATTGGAAGACTATATTCAGACACCGGAACAGTTCCGAGGTGTATCAGATATTTTCGGGAGTACCGGGGGGTTACCGGAACCCCTCGGAAGGTTATTGGGCCGCATGGGCCTATTGGAGCTAGAGAGGAGGCAGGCCAAAGCAGGGATCATGCCCCCCTATCCCAAATCGAATTGGACTAGGGGGGCAGTCCCCTAGCCCAAACCAAATTGGACTAGGGGGTCGGGCCCCCTTTCCTTCTCTCCTCCCTCACCTTCCCCCTTCTCCTTGTTGGAATAGGAAAGGGGGGCATAATCCTACCTGGAGTAGGATTTCCCCCCCATGGCATGCCTCCACCCATTGGCCAGCCTCCTCCTCCCTCCCCCCTTTATATACGTGGGAGGGGGGCACCCCAAAGGCACACAAAAGTTCCTCTTAGCCGTGTGCGGTGCCCCCCTCCATAGATACACACCTCAGTCATATCGTTTGCAGTGCTTAGGAGAAGCCCTGCGCCGGTAACTTCATCATCACCGTCATCACGCCCCTGTGCTGACGAAACTCTCCCTCGTCCTCACTTGGATCAAGAGTTCGAGGGACGTCATCGAGCTGAACGTGTGCAGATCGCGGAGGTGCCGTGCATTCGGTACTTGATCGGTTGGATCACGAAGACGTTCAACTACATCAACCGTGTTACTTAACGCTTATGCTTTTGGTCTACGATGGTATGTAGACACACTCTCCCATCTCGTTGCTATGAATCTCCTAGATACATCTTGCCTGATCGTAGGAATTTTATTGAAATACTGCATTCCCGAACAGTGGTATCAAAGCTAGGTCTATGCGTAGATGTTATATGCACGAGTAGAACACAAAGAGTTGTGGACGATAATAGTCATACTACTTACCAGCATGTCATACTTTGATTCGGCTATATTGTTGGATGAAGTGGCCTAGACCGACATTACATGACCGCGTTCATGAGACTGGTTCTACCGACGTGTTCTGCACATAGGTGGCTAGTGGGTGTCTCTTTCTCCAGCTTTACTTGAATCGAGTGTGACTACGCCCGATCCTTGTTGAAGGTTAAAACAACACACTTGACAAAAAATCGTTGTGGTTTTTGATGCGTAGGTAAGAATGGTTCTTGCTAAGCCCGCAGAAGCCACGTAAAACTTGCAACAACAAAGTAGAGGACGTCTAACTTGTTTTTGCAGGGCATGTTGTGATGTGGTCAAGACGGGATTATATATATTGTTGTATGAGATGATCATGTTTTGTAACACAGTTATAGGCAACTGGATGGAGCCATATGGTTGTCGCTTTATTGTATGAAATGCAATCGCCATGTAATTGCTTTACTTTATCACTAAGCGGTAGCGATAGTCGTAGAGGCAATAGTTGGCGAGACGACAACGATGCTACGATGGAGATCAAGGTGTCAAGCCGGTGACGATGGTGATCATGACGGTGCTTTGGAGATGGAGATCAAAGGCACAAGATGATGATGGCCATATCATATCACTTATATTGATTGAATGTGATGTTTATCTTTTATGCATCTTATTTTGCTTAGTACGATGGTAGCACTATAAGATGATCCCTCACTAAATTTCAAGGTATAAGTGTTCTCCCTGAGTATGCACCATTTCTACAGTTCATCGTGTCGAGACACCACGTGATGATCAGGTGTGATAAGCTCCACGTTCACATACAACGGGTGCAAGCCAGTTTTGTACACGCGGAATACTCAGGTTAAACTTGACGAGCCTAGAATATGCAGATATGGCCTCGGAACCCTGAGACCGAAAGTTCGAACGTGAATCATATAGTAGATATGATCAACATAGAGATTTTCACTATTGAAAACTATTCCACCTCACGTGATGATGAGACATGATTTAGTTGATATTGATCACATGATCATTTAGATGACTAGAGGGATGTCTATCTAAATGGGAGTTCTTAAGTAATATGATTAATTGAACTTTAATTTATCATGAACTTAGTTCTGATAGTATTTGTAAATTATGTTGTCGATCAATAGCTCGCTTTACAGCTCCCCATTTATTTTTGATATGTTCCTAGAAACAATTAAGTAGAAAGATGATAGTAGCAATGATGCGGACTGGATCTGTGATCTAAGGATTATCCTCATTGCTACACAAAAGAATTATGTCCTTGATGCACCGCTAGGTGACGGACCTTTTGCAGGAGTAGATGCAGACGTTATGAATGTTTGGCAAGCTCGGTATGATGACTACTCGATAGTTTAGTGCACCATGCTGTATAGCTTAGAACCGGGACTTCAAAAATGTTTTGAACGCCACGGAGCATATAAGATGTTCCAAGATCTGAAATTGGTATTTCAGACTCATGCCCGAGTCGAGAGGTATGAGACCTTTGACAAGTATTTTACCTACAAGATGGAGGAGAATACCTCAACCAGTCAGCATGTGCTCAGAATGTCTGAGTACTACGATCGCTTGAATCAAGTGGGAGTTAATCTTCCAGATAAGGTAGTGATTGATAGAGTTCTCTAGTCACTATCATCAAGTACTGGAACTTCGTGATGAACTATAATATGCAAGGGATAAAAAACAATTCCCGAGCTCCTCGCGATGCTGAAATTGGCGAAGGTAGAAATCAAGAAAAGCATCAAGTGTTGATGGTTGACAAGACCACTAGTTTCAATTAAAAGGACAAGGGAAAGAAAGGGAACCTCAAGAAGAATGGCAAGCAAGTTGCCACTCCCATGAAGAAGCCCAAAGCTAGACCCAAGCTTGAAACTGGGTGCTTCTACTGCAAAGCAAAATGGTCACTGGAAGCGTAACTGCCCCAAATACTTGGCGGATAAGAAGGATGGCAAAGTGAACAAAAGTATATATGATATACATGTTATTGATGTGTACTTTACTAGTGTTCATAAGTAGCCCCTGGGTATTTGATACCGGTTCAGTTGCTATGATTAGTAACTCGAAACAGGAGCTACAAAATGAACAGAGACTAGTTGCGGGCGAGGTGACGGTATGTGTTGGAAATGATTCCAAGGTTGATAAGATCACCATCGCATACACCCTCTACCTTCAGGATTAGTATTGGAACTAAATAAATGTTATTTGGTGTTTGCATTGAGCATGAATATGATTGGATCATGTTTATTGCGATACGGTTATTCATTTAAGTCAGAGAATAATTGTTGTTCTATTTACATGAATAAAATTTATATGGTCTTACGTCCAATGTAAATGGTTTACTGAATCTCGATCGCGGTGATACACATAATATTGATGCCAAAAGATGCAAAGTTGATAATGATAGTGCAACATGCTAGTAGCACTGCCGTTTGGTCATATTGGTGTAAAGCACATGAAGAAACTCCATGCGGATGGACTTTTGGAATCACTTGATTATGAATCATTTTATGCTTGCGAACCATGCCTCATGGGCAATATGACTAAAACTCCGTTCTCCGGAACAATGGAGCGAGCCACTGACTTATTGGAAATAATACATACTGATGTATGCGGTCCGATGAGTGTTGAGGCTCGCGAAGGTTATTGTTATTTTCTGACATTCACATATAATTTAAGCAGATATGGGTATATCTAATTAATGAAACACAAGTCTAAAACATTTGAAAAGTTCAAAGAAATTCAGAGTGAAGTTGAGAATCATCGTAACAAGAAAATAAAGTTTCTATGATCTGATCGCGGAGGAAAATATTTGAGTTACAAGTTTGGCCTTCATTTAAAAACAATGTGGAATAGTTTCACAACTCATGCCACCTGGAACACCATGGAGTAATGGTGTGTTCGAATGTCGTAATCATACTTTATTAGATATGGTGCTATCTATGATGTCTCTTACCAATTTATCACTATCGTTTTGGGGTTATGCATTAGAGACAGCTACATTCACGTTAATAGGGCACCATCTAATCCGTTCAGATGACACCGTATGAACTATGGTTTAGCAAGAAACCTACGTTGTTGTTTCTTAAAGTTTGGGGTTACGATGCTTATGTGAAAAAGCTTCATCCTGATAAGCTCTAACCCAGATCGGAGAAGTGTGTCTTCATAGGATACCGAAAAGAAACTGTTGGGTACACCTTCTATCATAGATCCGAAGGCAAGATCTTTGTTGCTAAGAATAGATCCTTTCTAGAGAAATAGTTTCTCTCGAAAGAAGTGAGTGGGAGAAAAGTAGAACTTGATGAGGTAGTTGTACCTTCTCCGAAATTGGAAAGTAGTTCATCACAGAAATGAGTTCTAGTGATTCCTACACCAATTAGTGAGGAAGCTAATGATAATGTTCATGAAACTTCAGATCAAGTTACTACCAAACCTCGTAGGTCAACCAGAGTATGGTCCGCACCAGAGTGGTACGGTAATCCTTTCTGGAAGTCATGTTATTAGACCATGATGAACCTACGAACTATGAGGAAGCGATGATGAGCCCAGATTCCGCGAAATGGCTTGATGCCATGAAATCTGAGATGGGATCCATGTATGAGAACAAAGTATGGACTTTGATTGACTTGACCAATGATCAGCGAGCCATGGAGATTAAATGGATCTTCAAGAGGAAGACGGACAATGATAGTAGTGTTACGATCTACAAAGCTTGAATTGTCGCAAAAGGTTTTTGACAAGTTCAAGGTGTTGACTACAGTGAGAGTTTCTCACTCGTATCTATGCTTAAAGTCTGTCTAAATCATGTTAGCAATTGCCGCATTTTATGAAATTTGGCAAATGGATGTGAAAACGGCATTCCTTAATGGATTTCTTAAAGAAGAGTTGTATAAGATGCAACCAGAAGGTTTTGTCAATCCGAAAGGTGCTAACAGAGTGTGTAAGCTCCAGTGATCCATTTATGGACTGGTGCAAGCATCTCAGAGTTGTAATGTACGCTTTGATAGTGTGATCAAAGCATATGGTTTTATACAGACTTTTGGAGAAGCATGTATTTACAAGAAAGTGAGTGGGAGCTCTGTAGCATTTCTGATATTATATGTGGATGACATATTGTTGATTAGAAATAATACATAATTTCTAGATAGTATAAAAGGATACTTGAATAAGAATTTCTCAATGCAATACCTCAGTGAAGATACTTACATATTGGGCATCAAGATCTATAAAGATAGATCAAGACGCTTGATAAGACTTTCGATGAGTACATACCTTGATAAGGTTTTGAAGGAGTTCAAAATGGATCAGTCAAAGAAAGAGTTCTTGCCTGGGTTGTAAGGTGTGAAGTTGAGTAAAGACTCAAAACTCGACCATAGCAGAAAATAGAAAGAGAATGAAAAGTCATTCCCTATGCGTCAGTCATAGGTTCTATAAATTATGCTATGCTGTGTACCAGACCTATTGTGTACCTCACCATGAGTTTGGCTAGAGTATACAATAGTGATCCAGGAGTGGATCACTGGATAACGGTCAAAAATTATCCTTGGTGGAATAAGGACATGTTTCTTGGTTATGGAGGTGACAAAAAGTTCATCGTAAAGGGTTACATCGATGCAACTTTGACTCTGATCCGGATGACTCTAAGTCCCAATCTGGATACATATTGAAAGTGGGAGCGATTAGCTAGAGTGCCTCCTTGCAGAGCATTGTAGACATTAGGGATGGCAACTTTATCCATGGATCTGAATACCCATGGATGCCCAACCTGGTTGGGCAAGGGTATGGAGAACATTTCTACCCATGGGTCCATGGATATGGATACCCACAAATAGCTGGGTTGGGCACAGTTATAGTCTATGCTCCATGGATATCCAGTGGATACCCGTATGACATGTGAGGCCATATGCGAGTGACAGTAGAAAGAATGAATCAATGGGAAATGGCAAGCAATATGCAACTGGTGCCATAAGCTATATGCTGCAAAATCAACCTCTAGTATGTCACACTTCAGGAATCATCATATTAGTTGTTGCCTACTTATGCATGTAGCTTATGTCGACATTTGTGAGTGAATGATGTTGAGTTAATTTGATCTTCGGGAAGGCTTCATGCTTACTTTTCTATGACCATGGACCTCCATGGGTATGTGGGTATCCAGCGGGTTTGGGCATGGGCACAAGTTGTGCCCGTGGATAATTTGGTGGATGGGCGGTGGGTAGGAAGATGGGTCATGGGTTGGATTTGGACCATCTCCACCCTCCCTAAACCCGACCCATTGTAATCCCTAGTAGACATAGAAAATTTGCAAAATACATACGGCTCTAAATGTGGCAGACCAGTTCACTAAACTTCTCTCACAAGCAAAACATGATCACTCTTTTGGTGTTAATCACATAGCGATGTGAACTAGATTATTGACTCCAGTAAACCCTTTGGGTATTAATCAGATGGAGATGTGAACTAATCACATAAAGATCTGAACTATTGGTGTTAAATCACATGACGATGTGAACTAGATTATTGACTCTAGTGCAAGTGGGAGACTGAAGGAAATATTCCCTAGAGGCAATAATAAAGTTGTTATTTATATTTTCTTATATCGTGATAAATGTTTATTATTCATGCTATAATTGTATTAACCGGAAAGTTAGTACATGTGTGAATACATAGACAAACAGAGTGTCCCTAGTATGCCTCTACTTGACTAGCTCATTAATCAAAGATGGTTAAGTGTCCTAGCCATGGACATGTGTTGTCATTTGATGAACGAGATCACATCATTAGAGAATGATGCGATGGACTAGACCCATCCGTTAGCTTAGCACTATGATCATTTAGTTTATTGCTATAGCTTTCTTCATGACTTATACATGTTCCTATGACTATGAAATTATGCAACTCCCGAATGCCGGAGGAACACTTAGTGTGCTATCAAACATCACAACGTAACTGGGTGATTGTAAAGATGCTCTATAGGTGTCTTCGATGGTGTTTGTTGAGTTGGCATAGATCACGATTAGGATTTGTCACTACGATTGTCGGAGACGTATCTCTGGGCCATCTCGGTAATGCACGTCACTATAAGCCTTGCAAGCAATGTGACTAATGAGTTAGTTGCAGGATGATGCATTACGGAACGAATAAAGAGACTTGCCGGTAAAGAGATTTAACTAGGTATGATGATACCGATGACAAAGGGAACAATGTAAGTTGTTATGCGGTTTGACCGATAAAGATCTTCGTAGAATATGTGGGAGCCAATATGAGCATCCAGGTTCCGCTATTCGTTATAGATCGTAGATGACTCTCGGTCATGTCTACATAGTTCTCGAACCCATAGGGTCCACAAGCTTAACGTTCGATGATGATCGGTATTATGATTTTATGTGTTTTCATGTACCGAAGGTAGTTTGGAGTCCCGGATGAGATGACGGACATGACGAGGAGTCTCGAAATGGTCTATACATAAATATTGATATATTGGAAGACTATATTCGGACACTTGAACAGTTCCGAGGTGTATCGGATATTTTCCGAAGTACCGAGGGGTTACCGGAACCCCCGGGGTGTTATTGGGCCTCATGGGCCTATTGGTGGATGAGAGGAGACATGCCAAAGCAGGGCGCACGCACCCCTACCCCAAACTGAATTGGCCTAGGGGGGCGGCCCCCTTTCCTTCACTCCTCCCTCAGCTCCCCTTCTCCTTGTTGGAATAGGAAAGGGGGTCGAATCCTACTTGGAGTAGGATTGCCCCCCCCCATGGCGTGCCTCCACCCCTTGGCCGGCCTCCTCCTCCCTCCCCCCTTTATATATGTGGGAGGGGGGCAAAAGGCACACAAATTTTTCTATTAGCCGTGTGCGGTGCCCCCCTCCACAGAAACACACCTCGGTCTTATCATTGCAGTGCTTAGGCGAAGCCCTGCGCTGGTAACTTCATCATCACCGTCACCATGCCGTCATGCTGACGAAACTCTCCCTCGTCCTCAGCTGCATCAAGAGTTCGAGGGACGTCATCGAGCTGAACATGTGCAGATCGTGGAGGTGCCATGCGTTCGGTAATTGATCGGTTGGATCGCAAAGACATTCGACTACATCAACCGCGTTACTAAATGCTTTCCGCTTTCGGACTACGAGGGTATGTAGACACACTCTCCCCTCTCGTTGCTATGCATCTCCTAGATAGATCTTGCGTGATCGTAGGAACTTTTTTGAAATATTGCGGTCCCCAACACCTTGCTCTATCAAAAATAATTATGTGAAAACTGTTTTGTGTGATTTAGGAGCTGGTGTTAGTGTTATGCCTTTCCCTTTATATAAAAGACTTGATTTGAATAAACTCACACCTACTGTAATATCTTTGCAAATGGCTGATAAATCAACTGTCATACCTATTGGTATATGTGAGGATGTGCCCGTTGTTGTTGCTAATGTTACTATTTTGAGTGACTTTGTTGTACTTGAGATGCCCGAGGACGATAACATGTCTATTATCCTTGGTAGACCCTTCGTGAATACTACAGGGGCTGTTATTGATTGCAATAAAAGCAAGGTCACTTTTCACATCAATGGTAATGAGCATACGGTTCACTTTCCGAAGAAACAATTCCAAGTGAATGGTATTAATGTTATTGAAAAATCTCCGACAATCACTATTGGAAGTTTTCAAATACCTCTACCTACTATCAAAAATAAATATGAAATGCTTATTGTTGGGGACATGCATATCCCTATTGAGGTAACTTAGTGATTTACGAAAGTTCTTCAGTTTTATGCTAATCGAAAGTGGTTGTTAATAAGACTTGATCAACCTTGTTAATGGATCATTTTTGAACAGTATGAAGTTGATGAATTTGGTAAGCACTACCTTCTGTCCCTACTTTTTATTCTCTATTTTTATTAGTTAAATAGAATAAAATGCCATGTTTTTCCAGTTTTCTGTTTTTCCCGTGCAATAAAAAATGACCCAAAAATAAAAGTTCTCAGAATGCCCTGAAAATTTAATACGATTTTTTCCTGAATTTTTGGAGCAAATAACATCATAGGGAGGTGCACCAGGTGGGCACAACCCACCTGGGCGCGCTTGGACCCCAGGCGCGCCTCGGTGGGTTCTGGTCCCCGCGTGGGCCCCCTCACTTATCTCTTCATACCACATCATCACCTACCTCCAGAAAAAAATCTCCATTGCTCTCTCTCCCGTGTTCTTGCTCTCAAACCCGCGGATTTTGATCTCTTTGCTCGAAGCTCCATTTCCGAAATTGTTTTGGGGGATTGTTTCTTGGTATGTGACTCCACCGTTTGGCCAATTAGTTTTTGTTTTATTACTTTATATTTTGAATAATTAGCTACTCTTGGTGCTGCTATCGATGAGCTTGCATGTTGAATTCTTAGTGTTCTAAGTTGTTTGAATGCTTGCTTTGGCCTCTATGTATCCGTATGAGTAGTTGGTATGATTTTTGTGAAGTTTTGTTGATAAAATTTTGTGGGCTAATAAATTTCAGAATTTTGTTCATAGGAAAACCATGAATATCTTTAGGAAGTTTGGCTCTAAGAAGAACTCCAAGGGTGTTATTGGGGAGTCATCTAATAGTGATCTTCATCCTCGGAGGTTGGCGGAGGTACGGTTGTGTGAATGGCCGCACACCCCGTTCCTGGAAGAGGCCGGAATCCTTTACGAGTTCATGCAATATGCTGCTAATGCCAGCCTCACCAAATTCATGGCAGATGAGTGTGAACAGCACCAAATCCACACAAATATCTTTGTTCAAAGATTTACTTTCTTGCCTAGGAAAAATCCTCCTGAAGTGATCTTTGATTTATATTCTGAAAACCATCAGATACCACTTACTGAATTTTGTAACATATGCATGATCCCTTCTAATGGGAGCTTAGCCGAGCCTAGGCCAACTGAGTTTGTGGCCTTTTATCGCACTTTCATAGTGGGAGATGAGAGAGGGGTGTCAGCTATCACTGCCGCTGGCTTGCATTTTCCTGCGGTTCATTACCTTGCTCTTTTCATTGCAAAATGCTTGCTTGCTAGGGAGAAGGTGGGTGCGCTCAGCTCACCAGACCTTGTTGTTTTGCCTCGTGCATTAGAGGGCAACAACACTTATAGCTTGGGAGATATTGTGGCTCGTCGCCTCCACCGTAATAAATCCAAGGGTAAAGTTCATGGTGGGATTTATACTACTCGTTTGGCGGCTCACTTCGAGGTTGAGAGACGCCCTCATGATTGTCCTCTGACCAAGGTTTACCTAGACCGTGCTGCCATGGATCACCACCATTTTCCTCATGATAGATCTCCTGACATTCCTATTCCATATAACCTGGTTTTTAGCATTGAAACTCGTGATATTATTCCGTTGCCTGTTCCTGCTTTGTTTGATTCTGTTGCCAGCGGCGGATATGGGATCAAGCCTGCGGACATCATCGCCTGCCGGAACGCTCGGGCTGCTGTAGAGGCAGAAGAGGTGCCTCAGCAGTGGGATCAGTGGATGCCCACTCCTCAGTACCCCTACTACCATCCAGACCTCTGATCAACTATGAAGTTAGGCCAAAAGCCTAAGCTTGGGGGAGTATGTGTTTCTCACCGACATTACATTCATGTTCACTTATTCATCTTGTCGGTGTTCACACTTTTTCATTGTATCATCCATGTTTAAGTTTTATTTTATTTTTCTTGCTTTCTTCCTGTGTGTTTGAAAAACTTTAGAAAAAACCAAAAAAAATTAGTTGTAGCTAGTTTACTTTCTATGCATGCTTAGTAGTAATACTAAAAAGAAAATCCAAAAAGATTTCCTTGTTCTTCTTTTGCTTGTTGGGGGCTCTCCCATGTAAATAGTTTTTTCTAGTTGTTGCTTTCCCTTTTTTATTTGCTTGTTCAAGAAAACCAAAAACTCCAAAAAATATTTTAGTGTGTTTCCTCTGAATTTCTTTTCTTTTATTCGAGTTGTACCAAGGAGAAGACCTCGATGAAAATATTGAGTGGCTCTCATATGAATAATTGTTGAACTAATTAAGAACCCATTTTACCTTGTCTTCCCATGTTGAATTAAATGTTTTGCAGATTATAGGTTAGTCCATGGCTCTCTTGCACTATTATTATTTTCACATCGTTCAATCGTGCAAGTGAAAGGCAATAATGACGATATTCGATGAACTGGTCGTGGCAGAGAGAAACTGGTATGAACTCAACTTGTTCTGTTTGTGTAAATATGTTTAACCTAGTATCCATGATTCAGCCCATTATGATTAAACATGTTTGCAATGATAATTAGAGATTATAGTTTCTCATGCCATGCATAAGTAGCTGTGAGTGGATAATGATTTATCTTGGATGATAACATTGCGTTAACATGATTGTGATGTAGTATGAGGATATGGTATCCTCCTCTAAATGTTCGAGTGTCTTGACTTGGCACATGTTCATGCATGTAGTTGAATCAAAACCAACATAGCCTCTATGATATTTATGTTCATGGTGATCATATCCTACTCATGCTAGTGTCCAATGTTACTTATGCATAATGCATGATCATGATCGTTGTTGCTCTCTAGCTGGCCGCTTCCCAATCTAATTACTAGCCTTCGCCTATACTAAGTGGGGATTCTGATTGTACATAAAAAACCTTGAACCCAAAGTTATTCCAGATGAGTCCACCATACCTACCTATATGCGGTATTACCCTGCCGTACTAAGTAAATTTGCATGTGCCACCTCTAAAAAACTTCTAAAAAATATCCTTTTTGTGTGCCTAGTTTGTTCAAGGAACGATAGGAGGTGGTGGGTATCTTCCATGCTAAGCGGGTTATTCTCAGGTCGAGTGTTTATTCACTCGCCACCGCACGAGAAAAGGGCGGTAATAGGGATGCCCAGTCCCAAACAGCAAAATACAAAACAAGTTAATCGCATGAATAATCAAACAAAAACTCCCAATGGAGTCAAAACCTTTACTTTTTCTTGCTTGGGAACCGCCACTAGCTTGTTTAGCATGGGAGATATTGATAACTGATAGTTGTGAAGTAAATGAGAAGGGTGCGTGTCTCAAAATATCATTTATCTCTGTTTTAAAACTTGAGCTCTGGCACCTCTGCAAATCAATGCTTCTGAAAGTGCATTATATCGACTAGAGGGGGGTGAATAGGCGATTTTTATGAAAGTCTTCAAAACGTGGGAGTTATGAAGACAAACAGTGAAGACTTTGCCTATTACTATGCAACGGAAGTTAGATTACACTAGGCAAGCCATGGTCAAGTATTCAATAGAGTGAAAGCACAAAGACAAACAGCTGCAGTGTAATAAGGATCAGGTAGGAAGAAGTTATGAAGCCAAACAGATCATACATTCATGTTGTGAAGACAAAAGATAGAGCAAGCATGCAATAGCTTCACAATGAGTAACAGTAAGACAAAGGAAGTGAAGATGAACCAGTGACTCGTTGAAGACAATGATGTGTTGGACCAGTTCCAGTTGCTGTGACAACTGTACGTCTGGTTGGAGCGGCTAGGTATTTAAACCTTAGGACACACAGTCCCGGACACCCAGTCCTGAACACGCAGCTCAGGACACCAAGTCCTCACCGTATTATCCTTGAGCTAAGGTCACATAGTCCTCGCCCAATCACTCTGGTAAGTCTTCAAGGTAGACTCCCAAACCTTCACAGACTTCGTTCACTGGCAATCCACAATGTCTCCTGGATGCTCTGAACGCGACGCCTAACCATCTGGAGGATTCACAGTCCCAAGTGTAATAAGTCTTCAGATCACACAGACAAGAAGACTTAAGTGATGCCCAATGTTCTCTGGCTCTGGATGGTTAGGGCTTTTCTCCTCGCTAGGGATTTTCTCTCAAAGGCTTTGAGGTGGGTTGCTCTTAAACGACAAAAGCCGTGCACTGAAATCTGAGCAGCCAACCGTTTATGGTTGTAGGGGTGGGCTATTTATAGCCACTTGGCAACCCGGCCTGATTTGTCCGAAATGACCCTGGGTCACTAAGGAATTGACACGTGTCGCAACGGTCAGATTTCAAACTCTCATGGCAACTTTACTTAGGCTGCAAGCAAAGCTAACTTGTCCGGCTCTGGACAAGATTCGCTCTCATTGTCTTCACTCGAAGACATAGGTTTTAGGTTTAGGCATCACTTCAGTCATTCTGACTGGTTCTCCTGGACCCCACTTAACAGTACGGTGGTACCTATGACTCAACACAAAAGAAAAACAACTACGAAAGATCTAAGTCTTCGAGCTCCATAGGCTTCATAACGTGTCTTCTTTTGTCATAGTCTTCAAAGTGAATATCTTCATATACCACCTTTGACTTCAATGTCTTCATACATTTTGGGGGTCATCTCTGGTAGTAAAACCGAATCAATGAGGGACTTCTACCTGTGTTATCCTGTAATTCTTACAAACACATTAGTCCCTCAACTAGGTTTGTCGTCAATACTCCAAAACCAACTAGGGGTGGCACTAGATGCACTTACAATCTCCCCCTTTTTGGTGATTGATGACAAACTAGTTGAAGTTTTCAACGGGGAATATAGTCTGTGAAATTGTAAAGGATGAGGAATTGTCTTCATAAGTTGCAAGGGCTCCCCCTGAAGATGTGCATATAAGTTAATTTGCTTTTGGAATGCAAATGCACATGGCAGGTTGTACTTGGAGATCCACTTCAGCTTATGATGACAATCCACTATGCATGTGAAAGTATATGAAGATAATGACATGCATAATGGAAAATGGACGTCTGCAGAATGAGATAAGTGCGGAATTTATCTTCGCAAAATAGGGTGGCAAACAAGTAGCAGACGACCATCGAGTCTTAGTGATACAACTCAAAGAACCAAATGAACCAAAAACGAGAGTTGTAAGCACGAAGCAAAATATAACAAAACATAAAGCACCCCCCCATTTGGACCTGCTTGAAGACTATCAACCCATATGCTTCTCCCCCTTTTGTCAGCAAGGACTAAAAAGGTTTGAAGACATAGAGTGTCTATTCGTTCCCAGTAGCAGCAGGGTCGTTGGAGGTGTTTGGCGCTGCAGAGGAGCTTGGAGGTGCTGAATCAGGTGGTGGGGATGTAGCATCGTCTTCTTCATCAATGATTCTGGCAGTGACTGTGGCAGCAGATGAAGAAAACTCAGAGTCTTCAAGTGATGGTGTGTTTCGCATCACAGCCCTTCTAGGAGGTGTGGTGTCAAACTTGAAGCGCTCTGTGAAGCCATCCTCTTCAAGTTCAGCTTCAGTGCATATCATTGAGAGCCCTTTCCATGTACGACGACAGGTTTCATGAGTGACGAAGGCATTCTTGGTGGCAAGATTTCGAAGACGATTAACATCCACCAAGAGGCTTTTCATCTGACGCTTTAGCCAGTCGTGATGCCTATCTTGTTTTTGATGAAGGGCCACAAGAAGCTCTCGGTCAGTGAGAACACGAGTGCACTTCTTGGGTCTTGAATCAGTTGCACTATAAGTGGCTTCAGTTGAAGTAGGGTGTGGCGCACGTGTAGTGCCAGCCAAAGGATACACCCTGGAGATGGCTTCAACACCTTCATCGTTCTGAGTGAAGCTCTAGTGTTCTGCATTCTGAAGACTCAACGGTTGCTTGGCAGGCTCTGGATATATAGCTTCAGCAAAGGTATCCACATCTGGCAAGAAGATCCGATGGTTTCGGGCTGAGGGCTGATATGAGATCGCAGAGTGCGGTTTGATCAGCCTCATCACCCAAGGAGCATAGAACTTCAAACCAAATAAGTCTGAGCCTGACGCTGCAAGTTGGCGTATGAAGAAATCCTGTGCGTTGAAGCATTTGCCATGAAGGATGCAGAATATCATAGTCTTCATTGCACCCTCAATCTTTGCATTTGGAGAGTGCCCCTTAATGGGCCAGAGAGTCCGCCGGATGATGTGATATATGGTCCTGGGCAGGTACTCAAGGTCTTCAATGAAGAACTCAGTTGGATAGGGTGCATCATGGGGCAATGGCTTCATCATTGAGAGCATCTGACTCATATTGGGTTCAGTCCGCTGGAATATGCTCTCAATAGCTTCAGCATGTAGTTGACAGCCTTCCTCGAAGAATTCGCCAGGAGTGGGCAGGCCGGTGAGCTCATTGATATCAAATGCACTGGATTCATGATGGACATTGCCGGTCATCCACTCCAGGACCCAAGTCTTCGGATCTCTGTTGTATCCTTTAATGTGGAGGGTGACATAGAACTGAAGCAGAAGCTCTTCATTCCAGTGCTCTTCATCAGTTATAAATGGCAGCAAACCCACTTGCTTGAAGCAATCCAGCGCTTCCTCTATGCAGGGCAGACCAGCAATGGCTTCAACATCAAGGCGCTTGTGAGGGAAGATGCGACCTTGGTTGTATAGGATGCATGAATAGTAGCTGCGCTGAGGATAGCTCCAGAACCTATCTGATGAAATCCTTTCCCTTGAATAGGGGTTCTTGGAGCTGTTGAAAAATGTATTGTCTGCCCTGAAGCTATTGATGTCAAAGGCGCCAGGTGCTGATGCAGGACCTGGGAATCTTGGCAGCCTTGGAACTGGCTTCTGAACATGAGGCCTGTGCTCAACATGGTAATAAAATTGAGGACCTGCAGCAGACTCAGGAATAGAAGTGTCTGGTTCAGTAGCTTCGCTGTCTGCTGAAGCTTTTGGTGGGGAGGACTCCACATTGGCTTCAGTGTTTGTTGTGGCAGCCTCAACATTTTCAGCCTCCACTCGACTAGCTGGAGGGTCAGACTTAGGCACGTTCTCCTGGAGAACTACTTCTTGATGGAGCATTGGAGTGGGCTCTTGTGATGCTTCTTCTTCGGCTGATGCAGCCGGAATGTCTTCAGTATAGACTTGAGGCCTTGGACCTCTGCGAAGCCGCCCATGACGCATCTTGTGCAATTGGCGTCAGAGGACGATCCGCCCATGACGCATCTTGTGCAATTGGCGTCAGAGGACGACCAATGCTGATGAGCTCGCTTTGTTCACACTGAGGAAGGACTGCATCATCTTGCACATTGTCCTGATGACCAATGTCTTCAGCAGCAATTGGGTCGGCTGCTGGTACGTCTTCAGCTTCAGGAGCCTCTGTGGAAGCAGGCTCATGAACTGTCAATTGGCGTTCTGGATTGGGGTGAACCATAGAAATAGGTTCAACTATCAAGGGCTCTGTGGGAGCAGCCCGAGATTTCTTGATCTTGCACTTCTTCTTGCTGGGGGCACTAGGAGAGGCTTCAGAGCTTTTCCTTTTCCTAGCTTCAGCCTCAGCAGTTCTTGTCTTCTTTAGCTCTGAAGCTGTTGACCGGCTCTTTGGCTTCGAGCCAGCCGTTGCAGTTGGGAAGACTATTAGAACTGCTTCCTGCCTAGGTGCCTCTGGTTTAGCCATAGCAGGCTTCTTTTTCTTCTTCGCGGCCATCTTGGGGTCAATGCCTGGACGCCCAAGTGCCTTGCGCTTTTCAGCCTCGTTGTAGGCTTGTACACATCTTTCCGCCAGAGACTTCATCCGCTCACGTGAGCCCTGAGCTTCTGCACGCTTCTTCAGAAAATTTTCTTTGAGCTCATGCAGCATGGTCTTGAAGCTCTTCACTTCCTGCACGCTGAGCTTGGCCATATTCTTCTTGAACTGAGCCTTTTCATGATCAATTTTCTGCTTCAGCTCAACAATGCGCTGAGCAATGGCCAGTTCTGAAGCAATTGCGCCTTGGAAGGCGACGCTGAGGCCAACGGGCAGTTGCAGATCTTCGAAGCTGATGTCTGGTGAGGCAAACCATTCGTCGATGAAATTGTGGATGATGGCGACATCAAAGAGAGGCAAATTGTTGAAGATTTCAGCCTCTTCTTTGCTCTTGATGAGCTGCTCTAGAGCGTCATCTCCAAGTTCTTCATCACTTGACAGATCTATGGCTTCGCTGCGCAGGATGGCAGCAGCTATGAGCTCTTTGCTGGTGTGTGGCTGAGGCACCTTGGCCTTCTGGGTCTTGGAGACACGGGATATGTCTTCAGACTGCACACTGTCTTCAGGAGGTGCAGTTGCCAATGGCTTCGCCCTTGAGACTTTTGAGGAAGGAGCTGGCTTTGAAGCTTTTGGCTTCTTCGACTGCTTTTGCTTCGGTTCAGCAGGAGCTTCATCAGACTCAGAGTCAGCTGGAGGGTCATTCACGGCAGTCCCTTGGACTAAGATGTGGGTGATGAGGCCTTCAAGGTTGGCAAACGGACCGATGATATTGGGTTCGGTGTCGCGTGTGCCATCTGCCCTTGGTGCGGAGGGGCCAGGGTTGAAGTCTAACCCAAATTTCTTCTTGTTCAACTTCGTTGATTGTTAAGCAAACTGGAACTTGCGCTTGAACAGATTGTCGTCACGACACCAGAGTAGTGACGACGGATGTGCATCATTAGGCTGTGGTCCTCGGACCATGCATGGGTAGAAGCCTTGAGCATTGGCTTCATCTCTGGTCCTGGGTATGAGATTCTTGAAACGGATGTCCCCCATGGTCTCCTGATGGCACTTTTCTCAGCATACTCCTGGGTGACGAAGCAGTATTTGAACCATTGTTCTGCCCAATAGCGTCGAATCCATTGGATTCGAGTCTTGCGCTGCCCATAGTTCTCTTCAGGATCTGTTTTATACATTTCTGCCAGGTCTTCAGGCAGATCTTTGGAAGTTCCTTCATGTCTCTGTCTGCACCCTTCCTTGCTGCTGCTTCTGAAGCCATAAACTTTAACTTGAAAGGCTTCAAAACTTTCAAAGGCTTCAAAGGCTTTCTTTTACTGGACCAACAGGAACTGGCTTGAGGAGAGTTTATGTGATGCTGTAGGAATTCTGCAAATGAATGCAGACTATGAGAACCGAAGGATTCTCCCACGGACATGTACCTGTGACAGCATTAAGGTTCGAGGGAAGGGGAAGAGGTCATAAGAAGTTGGTTCCAGATTTGTACGAACCCACAGATCAGTACAAGTGAGGAATCTAACTACTTTATGAAGCACAAGTGAATATACTAGGCATGTTATGAGATGCAGATTGAGAGATCTATCTAATGTGAAGAGAAACTTCTTATGGTAGAAAGTGACAGAACTATGAGATCAAAAGAGGCTGTAAAAAAGAAGTTTTATTTACCGCACTTGGAACTGCTAGACGAAAGTGAGAGATGATGCCGAGCAGTTCAGTCCTCCATGCCCTAACTTGGTGATGGAAGACACCTACGGCGACGGCGGAGAGGACGATGTCCGCAGTCGGCGTGAGTACGGCGTCGGAGAAGTTGCGGCAGCGAAGCGCTTCGTCGCCGGCGTCGCCGAGTGCTAGCGGTGGCGCTAGGGTTCGTGCGAGGGTGGAAGAAGGAGATAATGACCGCGGTAAGTGTGAATTTATAGGCTCAGGGGCGGCACTGTGCTATTACACAGGTGCCCCTGGAGATTCGCATCTGAGGAACGCGTGGCCATTTTGCGGAAGTTTTGGGTTTGTTCCACGTCCCACGCATGCCTGGATTGTCGGGCGGTCGTTCCTGTTTCTCCGGATTTTATGTGGAGGAATGAGCATTGAAAACAGACTTTATGGTTGTCTCTATATCTTCTGCTGACTAGGACTCAGTGAAGACATTCGACAGTTTCAATAGAATGCATATGACTTGGAGAGATAGAGTTTGAGATAGAAAGCATAGAGAGATTGGGGTCCGATCACATTCACTTAGTTCAAAAGATTCAACCAAGAAGACATAGCTATAAGTGAATGCTGTAGAGGACAGAACACTAGTATGTATATATCTATATAATCAACGTAGTGAAGATAATCATGAAGACATGTTGAGTTCGAAGCCAAACCAAATGTGAAGATATTGCAAGGTAACGCCATGAGTGAAACACTTCAAAATGGAATGTTTGGTGGTGGCGTTACCCACCGTATATGAAGTATTAGACCCAGACACGGCGCACAATTATCGTGGCGCTCCGAAGTCAAATTCCACATTAATGTATTCACACTTAGAATGTATGTCTTCATTGATTGAAGATATACTTTACTTTGTGTGTTGCACATCTAAGTCATCAATATGCATAAGTGTTAGGATGTGTGCCTGATCACAGGACATTTGAGGATTCCAAGATATTTAGCTCACACCGTAACTTGCAAAACCTCTTCTCATCCAGGGGCTTGGTGAAGATATCTACCAATTGCTCTTCAATGTTGACGTGTATGATATCAATGTCTTCCTTCACAACATGATCTCTGAGAAAGTGACGACGAATTTCAATGTGCTTTGTCTTCGAGTGCTGAACTGGGTTGTTGGCAATCTTGATGGCGCTTTCGTTGTCGCAGTAAAGTGGTACTTGCTTCAGATGAATGCCATAGTCCTTGAGTGTTTGCTTCATCCACAGAAGCTGAGCGCAGCAAGATCCAGCAGCAATGTATTCAGATTCAGCAGTGGAGAGAGATACACAGTTCTGCTTCTTTGAAGACCAACATACAAGTGATCGTCCCAGAAAGTGACATGTGCCTGATGTAGACTTGCGATCAACTTTGTCACCAGCATAATCAGCATCCGAAAATCCAACCAAATCAAACTCTGAGCCCTTTGGATACCATAATCCTAGAGTTGGGGTGTGAGCCAAATATCGAAGAATTCGCTTCACAGCTAAGTGATGCGAATCCTTTGGTGCTGCTTGAAATCGAGCACACATGCAAACACTAAGCATAATATCTGGCCTAGATGCACATAAATAAAGCAAAGAACCAATCATGGAGCGGTATACCTTTTGATCGAACTCTTTACCATTGTCGTCAGGACCTAGATGATGTTTGGCTGGCATTGGTGTTGTGAAGCCTTTGCAATCTTGCATACCGAACTTCTTCAGGCAATCTTTGAGATACTTCTCTTGAGATATGAAGATGCCATTGCGTTGTTGTCGTATTTGAAGACCAAGGAAGAACTTCAGCTCCCCCATCATGGACATCTGATATTGCTCTTGCATCATATATCCAAACTCTTCACTGTACTTCTGATTGGTGCAGCCGAAGATAATGTCATCCACATATATTTGGCACACAAACAGTTCACCATCATATGTCTTCGTGAAAAGAGTGGGATCCAGGGAACCAGGTATGAAGCCTTTGCTCTTCAGGAAGTATTTGAGTGTGTCATACCAGGCCCTAGGGGCTTGTTTGAGGCCATACAGCGCCTTGTTGAGCTTGTATACCATGTCAGGATGTTTTGGATTTTCAAAGCCAGGTGGTTGTGCAACATACACGTCTTCTTCAATCTTGCCATTGAGAAAGGCACTTTTCACATCCATTTGATATAGAAGTATGTTATGATGATTTGCATAGGCCAGCAGTATGCGTATGGCTTCAAGCCTAGCCACAGGAGCAAATGTTTCATCGAAGTCAATGCCCTCCACTTGAGTATATCCTTGAGCAACGAGACGAGCTTTGTTTCTGACAACTTGACCATGCTCATCTTGTTTGTTGCGGTATATCCATTTGGTCCCTATTATGTTGTGCTTCCGTGGATCAGGACGCTTAACCAGTTCCCATACATTATTCAGCTCAAACTGTTGAAGCTCTTCTTGCATAGCTTGAATCCATTCAGGTTCCATGAAGGCTTCTTCAACTTTCTTGGGTTCTGATATTGAGACGAATGCGAACTGCCCACAGAAATTTGCTAGCTGAGTTGCCCTTGAACGAGTGAGTGGACCAGGTGCATTGATGCTCTCAATTATTCTGTCAATCTGCACTTCATTGGCAACACGAGGATGTACAGGGCGAAGACTTTGCTCTTGCTGATATGTGTTGTTGTTGGGAGGAATGTCTTCAGGCTGAGCATTGTCTTCATGTTGATCAGGTGCTGAGATGATAAGTTCTTCTTCAGGATGAGCTTCAGAAGGTATAATCTTTCCAGTTCCCATAAGCTTGATTGATTCACTAGCTGGGACTTCATCTAGCACATTTGGCAGTTGCTGTCTTTGTGAACCATTTGTCTCATCGAACCGCACATCCACTGTTTCAACAACTTTGTAATGAAAGAGGTTGAAGACTCTGTAGGAGTGCGAATCCTTTCCATATCCAAGCATAAAGCCCTCATGTGCTTTTGGTGCAAACTTTGAGGTGTGGTGTGGGTCCTTGATCCAGCACCTTGAGCCAAATACTCTGAAGTAACTGACATTTGGCTTCTTGCCAGTTAGGAGTTCATAAGATGTCTTGTTCAGAAGCTTGTGAAGATAAACACGATTGATAGTATGGCATGCAGTGTCAATGGCTTCAGTCCAGAATTTTCTTGGAGTCTTGTATTCATCTAGCATTGTTCTGGCCATCTCAATGAGTGTTCTGTTCTTGCGTTCGACGACGCCATTCTGCTGTGGCATGTACGGAGCTGAGAATTGATGTGTGATGCACAAGGTATCAAGATATGTATCAAGGCCAGTGTTCTTGAATTCAGTGCCATTGTCACTTCTGATGTGCTTTATCTTGACGCCAAAATTGTTCATAGCTCGATTGGCGAAGCGTCTGAAGACATCCTGCACTTCAGTCTTGTAAAGGATTATGTGCACCCAAGTATATCTAGAGTAATCATCAACGATGACAAAGCCATAGAGGCAAGCAGTAGTAGTAAAAGTTGAGTAGTGAGTGGGACCGAAAAGATCCATGTGGAGCAGTTCGAAGGGTTGTGTAGTAGTCATGATTGTCTTCGAAGGATGTTTTGCCCTTGTCATCTTCCCTGCTTCACAGGCACCGCATAAGTGATCTTTCTTGAACTTGACGCCCTCGATGCCTATGACATGCTTCTTCTTCGCAAGGGTGTGGAGGTTCCTCATGCCTGCATGCCCAAGCCTTCGATGCCAAAGCCAGCATTCTGAAGCTTTTGCAAGAAGACATACTGCAAGTTGTGGCCCTGCTGAGAAATCTACCACATACAAATCATCTTTCCGATACCCTTCAAACACTAGAGACTTGTCAGATTCCATTAGTACTAGGCAACGATATTTTCCAAACATTACGATCATGTTCAAATCGCAAAGCATTGAGACAGACATTAAGTTGAAGCCAAGGGATTCAACAAGCATGACTTTATCCATGTGTTGATCCTTTGAGATTGCAACTCTACCTAGACCCAATACCTTACTTTTACCAGTGTCAGCAAATGTGATGTGGCTCTTGTCGGATGGACGTAAGGTTGAGTCCATAAGAAGGCTTCTTTTGCCAGTCAAGTGATTTGTACATCCACTGTCAATAATCCATTCTGAAGACTTTGAAGTCGCTGGTGTCGTACCCTACAGTGCAGTTAGGGGGATAGGCTTCACGAAGAGAATTGTGAAGCAAAAACATTTGACGAACCAGTGGGTTATGAAAACTTGGATCTAGATTAGGACTAATAGGGAGAGTAGCATGCGATTCAGGAACGAAGTACATAATGATGCCATTCGGGCATTTTATCTTGCGCCCTACAAGACTTTTAAGGTCCTCAGCAATAGCGTCAGAAGATTTTGTTTTTCTGCTGGAGACCTTTCCCTGCAAAAGAGAGTTAAAGCTTTCTTAACCACCCACATCTTCAAGGGTGGCTTAGAAGCAATAAGTCTAAGTGCAGCATCTGAGAATTTTGGCTTTGAAGCCTTAGCAAACAGTCTTGCGGGTGGACAATAATACTCATAGGAATAAGCAGAATAATTTTTGGTCATATGAACATGACAGTTCGATGAACCGCTCTCATATTCATATGCCTGAGTATGGTTTCCCTACAAAACATTTGCGGTAGTGTGACTCTGGTGAGTCCTCTGATTGTATGAAGCCTTTGGACTGTATGAAGCCTTTAGTCTGAGGTTTGTCTTCTTCAAGTGATGTGTCATGAAGACATTCACAGGAAGATTTTCCAGACACTTTTTTGGAACCCAGATCTTCTTCATAGGCGGTCCATTCCTGCAGTTAGTACCAATGTACCTGGCAAACACTTCACCATTCTGATTCTTAAACAGTTTATAGTTTGCATCAAAGGAATCATCAATGATAATGGGGTTAGCACAAGTGAAGCCAGATAAATTGGATGGATCTGCTGAAAGTTCCTTTGCAGCAACCCATGTGGTTTTGGGGTACTGCTCAGGTTTCTAGTAAGAGCCATCTGCATTTATTTTCCTTACGAACCCAACACCCTCTTTCCTGGGGTTTCAGTTCAGAATCTGCTTCTTGAGGACATCACATAATGTCTGATGTCCTTTAAGACTTTTGTACATCCCTGTTTCAAGCAATGTCTTCAACCTAGCATTCTCATCAGCAATAGCAGTGGTATCCTCAGCAGAGGGGTTAGTTACCACATCAATAGTTGAAGATATTGCAACAGCAGTAGTAGTGGAACATTCAGCAACAGAAGTAGCATTATCACGCTCAATGCATTTAAGACATGGTGGTTCAAATCCTTCCTGAGTGGAACTGATCTGTTCGGCACGAAGTGACTCGTTTTCCTTTTGAAGATCTTCATGAGCCGCTCTCAATTTCTCAAGTTCTTGCTTCCTTTGAAGATAATCATAGGAAAGCTTTTCATGAGTTGTTGAGAGAGTATCAAGACGATCCTCAAGTTCCTGATACTTAACGTGAAGATTTTTTATGTCTTCAATTAAGGATTCAGAACGAGTCATTTCAGCACCCAACAGATCATCGCTTCTGTCTAACAGTTTTTGAATATGTTCCATAGCTTTCTGTTGTTCAGTTGCAATTTTAGCAAGTGTTTTGTAGCTGGGTTTTGAATCACAGTCAGAGTCATCGTCACTGGATGTTTGATGGCGAGTAGTGCGTGTGTTTACCTTGGCACCGCGTGCCATGAAATAGTAGGTAGGAGTGGAGTCGTTCTTGTCATTTGCGTTGGTGTCGGTGATGCATTCATTGTCTTTAGTATTGAAGATGGACTTGGCGACGTATGCTGTAGCCAGACTTGCAATGCCAGAATCAGAATCCTCCTCAGACTCCACCTCTGCCTCCTCAGAAGCGGACTCCTCCTCTGAATCCATTTCCTTGCCAATAAACGCACGTGCCTTGCCAGATGAGCTCTTCTTGTGTGATGAAGACTTTGAGGAAGACTTGGAAGAAGACTTTGAGTATTTCTTCTTCTTCTTGTCGTCAGAATCATATTCCTTGCTCTTCTTCTTCCTTCTATTCTCATTGTCCCACTGTGGACACTCAGAGATGAACTGTCCAGTTTTCTTGCACTTGTGACATGTTTTCTTCTTGTAGTCATGAGCAGAAGCTTCATCATTCCTTGAGCTTGATCGTGAAGATTTTCTGAAGCCTTTCTTCTTGGTGAATTTTTGGAACTTCTTCACTAGCATTGCAAGTTCCCTTCCAATGTCTTCAGGATCATCAGAACTGCTGTCAGATTCTTCTTCAGATGAGGAAACAGCTTTTGCCTTCAAGGCACGAGTTCGCCCATAGTTTGGACCGTAGATATCTCTTTTCTCAGAAAGCTGAAACTCATGTGTGTTGAGTCTCTCAAGTATGTCAGACGGATCGAGTGTCTTGAAATCAGGACGTTCTTGAATCATCAGGGCTAGGATGTCAAATGAACTATCAAGTGATCTCAGCAGCATCTTGACGATTTCATGTTTGGTGATCTCAGTGGCGCCGAGGGCTTGAAGCTCATTTGTGATGTCAGTGAGCCGGTCAAATGTGTGCTGGACATTCTCATTGTCATTTCGCTTGAAGCGGTGGAAGAGGTTGCGAAGAACACTGATTCTCTGATCTCTCTGGGTTGATATGCCTTCATTGACCTTGGAGAGCCAGTCCCAGACTAGCTTGGATGTCTTCAAGGCACTCACACGGCCATACTGACCTTTTGTCAGATGACCACAGATGATATTTTTGGCAGTAGAGTCCAGTTGAGTGAACTTCTTGACATCAGCAGGAGTGACACCTTCTCCAGCCTTGGGAACAACTTTCTCGACGACATACCACCGGTCGACGTCAATGGCTTCAAGATGCATGCGCATCTTATTCTTCCAGTAGGGATATTCAGTTCCATCGAAGACGGGGCACGCAGCGGAGACTTTGATTATCCCTGCAGTCGACATAGCTAAAACTCCATGTGGTTAAACCGAATCACACAGAACAAGGGAGCACCTTGCTCTGATACCAATTGAAAGTGCGTTATATCAACTAGAGGGGGTGAATAGGCGATTTTTATGAAAGTCTTCAAAACGTGGGAGTTATGAAGACAAACAGTGAAGACTTTGCCTATTACTATGCAGCGGAAGTTAGATTACACTAGGCAAGCCATGGTCAAGTATTCAATAGAGTGAAAGCACAAAGACAAACAGCTGCAGTGTAATAAGGATCAGGTAGGAAGAAGTTATGAAGCCAAACAGATCATACATTCATGTTGTGAAGACAAAAGATAGAGCAAGCATGCAATAGCTTCACAATGAGTAACAGTAAGACAAAGGAAGTGAAGATGAACCAGTGACTCGTTGAAGACAATGATGTGTTGGACCAGTTCCAGTTGCTGTGACAACTGTACGTCTGGTTGGAGGGGCTAGGTATTTAAACCTTAGGACACACAGTCCCGGACACCCAGTCCTGAACACGCAGCTCAGGACACCAAGTCCTCACCGTATTATCCTTGAGCTAAGGTCACATAGTCCTCGCCCAATCACTCTGGTAAGTCTTCCAGGTAGACTCCCAAACCTTCACAGAATTCGTTCATTGGCAATCCACAATGTCTCTTGGATGCTCTGAACGCGACGCCTAACCGTCTGGAGGATTCACAGTCCCCAAGTGTAATAAGTCTTCAGATCACACAGACAAGAAGACTTAAGTGATGCCCAATGTTCTCTGGCTTTGGGTGGTTAGGGCTTTTCTCCTCGCTAGGGATTTTCTCTCAAAGGCTTCAATGTGGGTTGCTCTTAAACGACAAAAGCCGTGCACTCAAATTTGAGCAGCCAACCGTTTATGGTTGTAGGGGTGGGCTATTTATAGCCACTTGGGTCACTAAGGAACTGGCACATGTCGTAACGGTCAGATTTCAAACTCTCATGGCAACTTTCCTTGGGCTGCAAGCAAAGCTGACTTGTCCGGCTCTGGACAAGATTCGCTCTCATTGTCTTCACTCGAAGACATAGGTTTTAGGTTTAGGCATCACTTCAGTCATTCTGACTGGTTCTCCTGGACCCCACTTAACAGTACGGTGGTACCTATGACTCAACACAAAAGAAAAACAACTACGAAAGATCTAAGTCTTCGAGCTCCATAGGCTTCATAACGTGTCTTCTTTTGTCATAGTCTTCAAAGTGAATATCTTCATATACCACCTTTGACTTCAATGTCTTCATACATTTTGGGGGTCATCTCTGGTAGTAAAACCGAATCAATGAGGGACTTCTACCTGTGTTATCCTGCTATTCTCACAAACACATTAGTCCCTCAACTAGGTTTGTCGTCAATACTCCAAAACCAACTAGGGGTGGCACTAGATGCACTTACAGCTTCCCTCTATGAAGGGACTATCTATTGACTTTCAGCTTGTGTCATCACCTTCTAAAACAAGCTCTAGAACCTGAGAGCACAACTATCATGACTTATGCATTGTGTGTATCTAATGTTGGGTGCATCATGACTGGATCTTTTCTATCATGAATTACAATGTTTAGCCACTGCTTGGACTTTGGAGGTGCTCTACATTTATGTTTTGCGGTCTCAGAAAGGGCTAGAGAGATACCACTACTATCATATTATATCGTGGTTGTTTTGACAACGTGTTGGCATTTGACACGTCTTATTGTTGCTCGCTAGCTGATTATGTCGTTGATATGAGTTAACATAATCTTTAAGAGTTATTGTCGGCCTGGTTAGTTATAATGTTGGCTGAAAACCTGGGTGTTGTTTAAGCCTATTTATGCAAACAAGAGCAAAACAGTTCGTAAAAGTTTTTCTTTTTCACTTTTAGTTTATCAACTGAATTGCTTGAGGACAAGCAAAGGTTTAAGCTTGGGGGAGTTGATATGTCTCCAACATATCTACTTTTCTAATGCTTTTCCTCTTGTTTTGGACTATAATTTGCATGATTTGAATGAAACTAACCCAGGACTGACGTTGTTTTCAGCAGAACTACCATGTGTTGTTTTTGTGCAGAAATAAAAGTTCTCGGAATGGAACGAAACTTTGCAAGGAATTTTTATATAATAAAAGAGAATTTCTGGAGCCAAGACCTATGGAAGGGGGCACCTAGTTGGGCACAACCCACCAGGGCGCGTCCCCCTCGCCAGGCGCGCCCAGGTAGGTTGTCCCCACCTGGTGGCTCCGCAGACCCTGATTCCAACTCCATAAATACCTGTTTTTCAAGAAAAAACAAGGAGAAAGAATTATCATGATCCACGAGACGGAGCCGCTTTGACCTCATGTTCTTCATCGAGAGGCCAGATCTAGTGTCCGTTTGGCGCTCCGGAGAGGGGGATCTTCGTTATTTGTCATCACCAACCCTTCTCCATCGCCAATTCCATGATGCTCCCCACCAGGAATGAGTAATTCCTTTGTAGGCTCACTGGTCGGTGAGGAGTTGGATGAGATTCATCATGTAATTGAGTTAGTTTTATTAGGGCTTGATCCCTAGTATCCACTATGTTCTTAGATTGATGTTGCTATGACTTTTCCATGCTTAATGCTTGTCACTTTGGGCCCGGGTGCCATGATTTCAGATCTGAACCGTTTATGTTATCACCATTATGTCCATGTTCTAGATCCGATCTTGCAAGTTATAGTCACCTACTACATGTTATGATCCGGCAACCCTGGAGTGACAATAGTAGGGACCACTCCCGGTGATGACCGTAGTTTGAGGAGTTCATGTATTCACCATGTGTTAATGCTTTGTTCTGGTTCTCTATTAAAAGGAGGCCTTAATATCCCTTAGTTTCCAATAGGACCCCGCTGCCACGGGAGGGTAGGACAAAAGATGTCATGCAAGTTATTTCCATAAGCACGTATGACTATTTTACGGAATACATTCCTACATTACATTGACGAACTGGAGGTAGTGCCATATCTGTAATGCCCTCGATGCGGCTATATCTCCCACGTGTCGAAGCACGACTTAGAGGCATAACCGCATTGAAAGCAATGCCGCAAGTGAGGTAATCTTGACACAACCCATCTAATACATAAGGGAAAGAGATACATAGTTGGCTTACAATCGCCACTTCACACAATACAAGAATAAAGCATTACATCATCCAGATACAATCAAGGTCCGACTACAGAACCAAAATAAAAGAAGACTACCCCAAAAGCGACATGGTCCCCGATCGACCCCAACTGGGCTCCACTACTGATCAACTAGAACGAAATCAACACAAAGGACAAGATCTTCATCGAGCTCCTCCTTGAGCTTGGTTGCGTCATCTGCACAGTAACCTCGCCACCTGCAAAACTGGTTTTTGAAGTATTTGTGAGTCACGGGGACTCAGCAATCTCACACCCTCGCGGTCAAGACTATTTAAGCTTATAGGAAGGGTAGAAGGTATGAGGTGGAGCTGCAGCAAGCGACTAGCATATATGGTGGCTAACATACGCAAACGAGAGCGAGAAGAGAAGGCAAAAGCATGGTCGAACAACTATGATCAAGAAGTGATCCTAGAACAACCTACGTCAAGCATAACTCCAACACCGTGTTCACTTCCCGGACCCCGCCGAGAAGAGACCATCACGGTTACGCTCGCGGTTGATGTATTTTAATTAAGATCAACTTCAGGTTTTCTACAACCGGACATTAACAAATTCCCATCTGCCCATAACCACGGGCACGGCTTTCGAAAGTTCAAATCCCTGCAGGGGTGTCCCAACTTAGCCCATCACAAGCTCTCACGGTCAACGAAGGATATTCCTTCTAGCGGGAAGACCCGATCAGGCTCGGAATCCCAGTTACAAGACATCCTCGACAATGGTAAAACAAGTCCAGCAAGACCGCCCGATGCGCCGACATCCTGATGGGAGCTACACAGATCTCGTTCTCAGGGCAACACCAGATGAACACTACATACAGCTAAAATCAGCCCTCAAGTTTCCCCGAGGTGGCGCCGCAAGTGGCTCTATTTTTGACCAACACTTAGACAAGCACTGGCCCGGGGTGGTTAAAATAAAGATGACCCTTGGGCTGGCCTAACCCAAGGAAAAAAAGGCTAGGTGGCGAATGGTAAAACCGAGGTTGGGCCTTGCTGGAGGAGTTTTATTCAAGGCGAACTGTCAAGGGGTTCCCATTATAACCCAACCGCGTAAGGGACGCAAAATCCGGGAACATAACACCGATATGACGGAAACTAGGGCGGAAAGAGTGGAACAAAACACCAGGCATAAGGCCGAGCCTTTCGCCCTTTACCAAGTATATAGATGCATTAATTAAATAAGATATATTGTGATATCCCAACAAGTAAAAATATTCCAACAAGGAACAACATCTCCATGTTCCAACAAGGAAAAAACTTCAATCTTCACCTGCAACTAACAACGCTATAAGAGGGCTGAGCAAAGTGGTAACATAGCCAAACAACGGTTTGCTAGGAAAAGGTGGGTTAGAGGCTTGGTTCAACAATATGGGAGGCATGATAAGCAAGTGGTAAGTATCGCAGCATAGGCATAGCAAAAGAGCGAGCAACTAGCAAGCAAAGATAGAAGTGATTTCGAGGGTATGGTCATCTTGCCTGAAATCCCGCAAGGAAGAAGAACGAGTCCATGAAGAAGACAAACGGACATAGTCGAACGGGTCCTCACAAAGGTGATGTTATTGGAACCAACCCGACGAAGCAACACCGGAAAGAAGCGCACAACATAGTAAACAACCAACACATGAACATGGTATGATATGCGGGTTGCGGTATGTGATGCATATGCATGATTTGGAAAGAAATGATTGAACCTGGCCTCAGCATGGAAATCCAAGAGTGCCACTGGAAACGTGAGGTGATTTCGGTTGAAATCAATATAAAGATCACCGGAATCGGATGCACGGTTTGGAAATGGCAAGCAAAACAAATATGGCACCGGTCTGCTATAATCAGCAAGTGACCAACTAAATGCACCAAGTTAAATATGCTACAGCACTCAAACATGACAACAAAATACATGGCAGGGATTCACTCATGATGCTTGACAAAAGATGAACACTGAGCTACGGCTAATTCACTCATTAACAGGTTCAAACAAGCATGGCAAAAGTGCAAATGACAACACGTTTCAGACTTGGTGAAATTAACACAAGTCTGGAATTTATCATCAGGAAGCACAATTTAGAGCATGGAAACTACAGGCTACAGGAACTTAACATGGCAAAGCAAGGCATGGCATGAAGCTACTCAAAGCACTTAACAAAAGTCCCTTAGTGACCTTGAGCCAAAAGGGATCAGAAAATACAATTGCAAGCATGTGAACATGGCAAAAACATAAACAGATCTCAGACTTAGAGAAAAAACTGGAACATGCAAAACAGTTTTTTTTGACACCTGAAACAGTAGGAGAAGCTCCTATTGTGTATATTAATTAAAGTACCAGAAAGATCTTACAAGATCATAACCTTACATCCATGGCCATGATATAAAACAGAGTGTAAGTTGGGGTGAGTAAGATAAAGGACTACCCTACGGATGTACAAAGTACTCTAGGAAAGAGGGAACAAACCCTCTGTGTCTCTCCTTGGCCCGATGAGTAAGGAGAGAGAAGTCTTCTTTGAATCTTGTTTCCCAAGAGATGATAGAAGGAGCAATGCCTCGAAAATGTTTATTATTCCTCTCTTTCCACAAGCTCCAAGAGGCATACAGGAAAATCTCCATGAACATTCGGTTGTTCCAAGCAGTTTTGGCTTCCTGGATCCAAAATAATCTATCTCCTTGTGTAGCCCAGTGGATATGTAAAGTGTCCCAACAAGCCTTGCTGAATGGGCAATGAAAGATCATATGCTCAAGAGTTTCCTCGTCATTAGTACCGCAGAGGATGCATCCGTAGTTGTCTCCAATTTTATAGTTTCTTCTCTTTAGCATATTCCTTGTGTTAAGACGATCAGAGAGAAGTAGACATCCAAAGACTTTGATTTTCATTATGGCGGAAGATTTCTAGAGCCATTTGTAAGCTTTGTGAGCTGACATGTCTCGAAAATAGAATTTGTAGTAACTTTTGGTCGTGTAGACGTCAGATCCCCAAACATAGCACCACTGATCCCTCTCAACTTCATCAACCTGGTTCCCAACATGTGCTGTGATTTCCTGGATATGTCTCAGCTCATCATGGGCTTGCATGGAGAGGGGAAGGTGGAAAGTTTCATTGAGATTTTGGCTCCCAAGGAAGTTTCTAACTGAGATATCTTCAAGTTTGGCGTAAGAAAATGCACGTGGGTGTGATTCTGCCAGTACCTCATCAAGCCAAAGGTCTTTCCACATCAGGACCGTGTTCCCCGAATGAACAACCACATGGGAGATGCCTCCATAAGTCGGAGTAAGTTTGAGAATGTCTTTCCACCAGAATGAACCACACGGGTCTGAGGCATGAGGGATTGTGTCCACATAGTAAGTAGACCAAATCAAGTCCACCCAACATGCAAAACAGTTAACAAGTAGGCATATTTACGAGCTTGATGCACTCACTACAGAGCATGGCATGACAAACTAAGCATACACCCATCAAGAAGACATGGCATAGAAGCTAGACATGGCAATAACAACAACATAGCATGCACGGATCAATAGGAACATCCTCGGCAAAATCGCTAAACATGTCAACAATCTGCCAAGATCATTTTATAGCAAAAGTAGAGCTCGATTGACTCAAGCTAGGGTGCTCCATAAATGCAAACAAAGACATGGATGGATAGAGCACCACAATGTTAACAAAACATCCTTACTGATCATCCTCAAAAGAGGCATAGATCACTAGGAAACAACATGAACATATATCATAATGACAAAATCAGGACAAGGACTTAGTGAAAAACTAAGTCCCTGAAATCAGCATTACCGATTACGCTACTTTGCAATCTTGTGCTAGTCACCACAATTATCACAAAAATACATGGAAAGCACCTCTGTAAAGATGGCATGGCATATAACAAAACACATGTAGAGCTCAGGATCATAGCATGCACACATTAAACATGGCAAAAATGACAAAAGTCTATTTGATGAAACAGATCTGACAACTTCATCACATAGCCCTCTTCCAACAGCATTTCGGGCATCAAGATGAGCTCAAATGGAAATGACGCAAAGAGATGAAATGATGTACTCGTCAAGACGAACATTTTGATATGCTACACGCATGAATCGGAGCTATGGATGGAGAGTTATGATGCGATGAAAAAGCCCAAAAATTACTGAAATCTGGGGGACTTAGTGAAATTTGGACCTCTCGGGAAAAAGTCAACGCGGGACCGGATGAAGCGGGACGACACGGATCCGGATCGGGAAGACGCGTTTGGATGGGGGAGTGGGTGGATCTGATCCCACTCTCCCCGGATCGGGATCTGGCCGGAGCTCCGGCGAGCTTGCGATGTCCGGCGACGAAGGGGACGCCGGGAAGGCGGCGCGGGAGGCCGGAGAAGCTTGGGGCGACGATGGGCGAGGGCGGCCGGCGAGCCCCTGGCGCGGGAGGCGGGTGGAGGCGTGGGCGCTCCGGCGCATGTTGAACGGCGGCGGGGCAGGCGGGCCGGCGAGCTCGCACGTGGCGGCGGAGCTAGGGAAGAGCGGGCGGCGCTAGGGCGGTGGTGAACGGGCCAGGCGGCGGCGGGATCTGGGCCCGCGCGGTACCTGGATGGGCTCCGCGGGCCGTGGCGGCGGAGACGGCGGCGAACGGTGACGTGGCCGGCGCGGATTGGCTGAGAGCGAGGGCGCGGACATGTCCGGAGCGGTGGAGAAGTGTCTGGCGGCGCGGAGAGGACAAAGTTAGGGCTTCATCCGCGAATTTCGGGAGGGGAGCACATACTTATAGGTAGAGGGAGCTAGGAGAGTCCAAATGAGGTGCGGTTTGCGGCCACGCGATCGTGATTGAACTACCAAGATGATGGAGCAGGTTTAGGTGGGTTTTGGCCCACTTTGGATGGGTGTTGGGCTGCAACACCCACGTTGGAGTATCAAACGAAGTCCAAATGGCATGAAACTTGACAGGCGGTCTACCAGTAGTAAACCAAGGCCGCATGACAAGTCTCGGTCGAATCCAAAAATGTTTAACACCCGCACATGAAAAAGAGATAGAAAGGGACACCAGGTGACATAGGAGCGCCGGATTGCAAAATGGACAATGGGGAAAATGCTCGAATGCATGAGATGAACATGTATGAAAATGAAATGCACATGATGACATGATATGCAATGCATGACACGCAAGCAATGACATGGCAACAAACAGCGAATAACTGGAGGACACCTGGCACATCGGTCACTAGGCGTTACAGTATCGCCCTAGGTTATAACTGTCTCATGATGAATATCATCCAACAAGTCACAGATCCAATGCCTATGAGTTTATCTTATATTGTTCTTGCTAAGTTACTACTGCTATCATCACTGTTACACTAGCTACAAAATCACTTCTGTCATTGTTACTTTTACCATTGCTACTGCTACTATTATCAAAACTATCATATTATTTGGCTACTGATTACTTGCTGCAGATAATTAATCTCCAGGTGTGGTTGAATTGACAACTCAGTTGCTAATACCTTCAAATATTCATTGGCTCCCCTTGTGTCGAATCTATGAATTTGTGTTGAATACTCTACCCTCGAAAACTGTTGTGATCCCCTATACTTGTGGGTTATCATTGCTCGTGCTGAGGGGCCTGCGGTGCACTCTGCTCGCATCCGTCCGCGGGTTTTTCTTGCCATTGAGGCGGTCGCGGCGTGCTCCACTCTGGCGTCCCTGCGCGCCCTCTGCTCTTCGTTGAGGCAAATTTACAATGGCAACGGTTCATAATTGTCTTACATATTCGGGATAATTTAAAATGCCACAGGATGCAAGGCCCAAAACACTCATGACCTACTTATGCATACAATTATAATAAAATATGGCTAAAGGGCCGATCCGGCGGCCTTCGGACGACGGTCTTCTCGGACTCCATGATCTGCATATCACCCTTGCGGACGTTCATTATGTGTAATATACTAATCATCGCACACGAGTACTCATAGCCGCATCGTGTGCGATACTCCTAGCCACCGCAAGCAACTAGTTTGCATTTTTCAAAGTTTTTTGTACGAACATAATCGCACACTAACTTACTATAGTAATTGTCTGTGTTATAATTTCTCATCGCAAATAGTTCATCCGAGTGGGTTGTTTACTGTGTATCACACACATCTTGTTTACACGAATCATTTGTGTTCTTTTGCCTTATTGCAAAAGCCGCATATCACACACATCTTGTTAAGTTGAACCGTTTCTGTTCTCTTCCCTAATCGAAAATAGTTTGTCCGAGTGAACCGTATGTCGTATATCGCACACACCATGATCTGGCTGACCGTTTCTATTGCATTCCCTAATAGCACGCAGTTCATCAGAGAGAACTGTATGCCGTATATCACACAGACATTCATATGGTTGCCCGTTTCTGTTGTTCTGCCTCATCGCAAATAGTTCTACTAGATCAACTGTATGCCCAGCATCGCACATGTAACTAAAATCTAAACTGAGTTTGATGTATCCGCCATCACAAAAGTTTTGCATCTTTTTTGACGGTTCTTTTACATCCCCATTTGCGATTAATGCATCCTACACCGTTTCTTTAAAGGGTCTCTGATCGTAGTGTCGCGTTAGCAGCATCCTGGAGTAATGAGATGCAGGCAGGAGTCGGTCTACTAATCTCGGACATGATGCCTATATATTGATCATTGACTTGGATATCGTCATAATTATTTGATATTCTATCAATTGCCCAACAGTAATTTGTTTACCCACCGTGTGCTATTTCTTGAGAGAAGCCAGTAGTGACATCTACGGCCCCGGGCTTATTCTTTATCATAGTTGCCTTCAGATCTATTTCTAATCGCATTTGTTTTCCGATCTATTATTCCAAAACCCCCAAAATACCTTGTTGCATATTTTTATTTTTATTTTTTTGTGTTATTGCGAGATCTATTTATCCAAAATCGCACAAACCAATCTATCTTTTTCCCGAGGAGGGATTGACAACCCCTCCTATGTGTTGGGTTGAAATTATTTGTTCTTTGTGTGCAGGCACCTTTTACATAGTGTTGCTTGGTTCAGCTACTTGATTGATATTGGTTTCATAATTGAGGGAAATACCTACCGTAGTTGTACTGCATCTTCCATTCCTCTTTGGGTTAATACAGACGCAATTTCAACCGACATCATGTCACATACATCAATGAAGAGATTGAAGTTTACTGTGTTGCCGATGGTGCCCGAATTTAGTGCTTGGATTCGCGAACTCGCGTAGATCGAAAACTTGCTATAGTGCGGGAGCCGATGACGGAGATCTAACCATTGGAATTGGCTTCAATTTTGAGGAGTGGGGCGGAATTATATACGACATGATTTCACCGGAGGGATTGATACGTCCATTTTGCATCATCTATTCTGCACATCTCCAAATGAGCTAAAACTTCACGAGAATTTTTGATGGAATATATAAGAATTATTGGAGAAAATAACTACCAGAGGTGGCCCACTAGGTGGGCACAACCCACCTGGGCGCGCTAGGTAGCCCAGGTGCGGCCTGCTGGGTTGTGCCCTCCTCAGCCCACCTCTAGTGCCACTCTTCTAGTATATAAGTCATTTTAACCTAGAAAAATAAGGAGGGGACTTTCAGGACAAAACGCCGTCGTCCCGAGGTGGAACTTGGGCAGGAGTACTTTTGCCCTACGGCGGAGCGATTCCGTCGAGGGAACTTCCCTCCTGGCCGTCATCATCATGACCAACAACTCTCCCATCTTGGGGAGGGAAATATCCATCAACATCTTTAATAGCTCCATCTCCTCTCAAACCCTAGTTCATCTCTTGTGTTCAATCTTTGCACCGGAACCTTAGGTTGGTGCTTGTGGGTGACTAGTAGTGTTGATTACATCTTGTAGTTGATTACTATATGGTTTATTTGGTGGAAGATTATATTTTTAGGTCTGCCATGCTATTTAATACCCCTCTGATCTTGAGCGTGATTATCATTTGTGAGTAGTTACTTTTGTTGTTGAGGTCACGGGAGAAATCTTGTTGCAAGTAATCATGTAAACTTGATATGTGTTCGATATTTTGATTATATGTATGTTGTGATTCCCTTAGTGGTGTCATGGGAATGTCGACTACATGGCACTTCACCTTATTAGGGTCTAAGGGAATGCATTGTGGAGTAGTTATTAGATGATGGGTTGTGAGAGTGATAGAAGCTTAAACCCAAGTTTATGCACTACTTTGTGAGAGACTGATGTGGATCCAAAAGTCTAATGCTATGGTTAGATTTTATCTTAATACACTACTACAGGATGCTGCTAACGCGACACTATGATCAGAGACCCTTTGACGAAACTATGTGCGATGCAATAATCACAAACAGGGATGTAAAAAAACCATCAAAAAGCTGCAAAACATTTGCGATGGCGGAGCCATCAAACACGGTTCAGATTTTAGTTATGTGTGCGATTCAGGGCACACGGTTAACATGTTAGAACTGTTTGCGATGAGGCAGAACAACAGAAACGGGCAGCCATATCAATGTGTGTGCGATATAAGATATATAGTTCTTTCCGATGAACTGTTCGCTATTAGGGAGTGCAACAAAAACGGTTAGCCAGATCAAGGTATGTGCAATATAGGACATATGGTTCACTCGTACGAACTATTTTCGATTAGCGAACACAATAGAAATGGTTCAACTTAACAAGATGTGTGTGATACGTGGCAAACAGCCGACTCGGATGAACTGTTTGCGATGAGAAATTACAACACACAGAGTTAATACAGTTACACTACTAGGGAAAAGCCTAGTAGTAGCGTGAGTTTCATGCCTATTAGTAGCGCGGGGAACCGCGCTTCTAGTAAGGCGCTACAGCTATTACTTAGCAGTAGCGTGTGCGGCACACGCTACTGCTAAGACATATAGCCGCAACGCGTGTTTACCCCGGCGCTACTGCTAATCTAACTAGTAGTAGCGTGTTTCCTGTCCATCGCTACTAGTACTATTTTTTGCATATTTTTATTTTTAGTGTATTTATACGCCGTTATACAAATTTTTGTATAATACAAATTATGAGGTTGTTACATGAATATGTCCATAACAGTGTGTCAAATGAAGGTGGATTAGGTTCAAGTGGAGCCAACATGTGGTGCATGTCAAAAGTATACTACTAATCCAAACTTGATCTAGTTTGGACTAGTAGTACTTTCGATGTGCACCTCATGTTGCCTCCACTTGAATCTAATCAGCCAACACAAGCTATTTAATCATCATCATAGTCATTACCACCAACAGTAGCTATTTAATCATCATAGTCATAGTGTAGCACACATCATCATCTTCAAACTCATTCTAGCTAGCTAATCACCACCAACACTAGCTGCGGTAGCTATATCTAATCACCACCAACACTAGCTAATAATCATCATAGTCATTACCACCAACACTAGCTATTTGATCATCATAACTCATTTCTAGCTAGCTAATCACTCATGTTGCTCTCTCTCTCAGGTAAAATAGCATAAAACATGTGTAGCACTCCTGCTTCATCAAGTTGGAGCATGCAGATGAACCTGTCTCCTAATCGTGGGTTGCGCTTCTGATTGCTTCCCCCTAGTACTTCTCTGCGATCATTCACAATTTTGCTCCAGTCTTTCACTATTAAGCATTCCTTGCTATTAGAAATCATGAATGCACTAAAGTGCATTGTAGGATGTTGGCCGTAAGCCAACAATTCTCATGCGACCATTAGTCTCGATCCAATGAGGCAAAACATTCATCGGGAGTCCCTGTTGAAGAACATCGTATAGTACATACTTAGCAATGAGGTTTAGCTTAAAAAATAATTTATGCAGAAGATGCACTGAGGACAAATAGTAAAAAATCTTACCATATTTCCTAAATAGACGTGACCGTAGTTCAGTACGAACACTATTGGTCGCGCGTTTGGAGTACTAAGATTTTTAAGTCCAGAAAAATAATTTGTCTTGACAGTATGAAGATCCGGGACAGTAGTAGGTCATGTCTACCAAGCGCTAGACATATTTGCTTGAACGGAAATAAGTTGTCAATAGAAATTAGTTGTCAACTATTTTAGAATAAACAATATCGAAGACATAAATATGGTTGAGAAACTCACATAATGGTATAACTGGAGGCATATGCACATTGACCCAGATGTCGATATTACCATCAATATCATCTTACGGACGAATATCAAAGGTGATAACCATATCAGGCTCAAATGCATAAGTCTTGCATACTGCTAGCCAAGTTTTGCATTCAAAATAGATGCAGGTGCCTGTGTTGTATAATTTTGCATGGAAAGTATAACCATGCTCGGTCTTCATGTAAACTCTCTTTACCTCCATAGTAGTTTTCATAGGACTGAAACCTATCTTATCCAAGACAAAAACTCTTGCATGGCAGGGGATACGCTAGTACAATAGTAAAAAAAATTAAATTATAAGTTGAAGCAAATGAAGTAGATGTCATGCTTAATTACGAAAAAAGACTTGTCGTTATGACTTACTATATCCACTTCAAAGTTCTCGTCCAGCTTGATGCTGAAGCGCCTATCATCATCTAGGAAGATTCTGACGCACAGGCCGCGCTCATCTTCGCAGTATTCGCAAATACCAAAATCCTTTTCGTCGTCGGACATTTCCTATGTTCATAGTTGAAACATTAATTGAAAATCAATCGAAGGCAACTACCAGGATATTCAACACAAAAATCTGGGGCATTTGATATTTCCTACATATTCTGGCACAAGTCATGCCAAAATTCACAGAAAAATCCGGCATGACCTTTGCTAAAATAGGACATATCGAGCGCATGAAATTTGCGAAACGGAAATAAATCAACACTTCGGCAAAACATAGGCCACTCAGAGGTGTAACCTGCAAACATGACCGGCCACTTGGGCAAGCACAAATCCTATTTGAGCAACACAAGATATACATTTAAAAATATCTTATAGGACTCATATTAACATGAGCATTCAATAAGCAAAACGAAATCATAAAATAAATAAGTATTCAAATTAGCATGCATTCAATAAGCAAAAGTAAATCATCTCATGCGTCCGTACATCGTCGAATATTATCACTAATACATCCCGAGTAGTATCATACATATAACATCACTAATACAACTAAAACTGTAGTGCACGACGGGTATCAGCGCGGGCGGTGGACACCCAAAGAGAAGGAACCATCACAGGATCATAGCTCTAGTGAGATCCCTGGAGAACCTGCCAGGTATCGAAGAACCTGTCCTCCAACAGAAACAAGTAGCGATGGACGTGCGTGTCCTCCTCCCTTACACGGTGACATACCACCTCCACGGGGTCCTCAAGCCTCTGCACCGTCACTGGCCCACGCGACTTCCACCGAAGAAGGTTTGGGTCAACGACGGGCTGGCTCCTCACCAAGCTGCACCCCCGGTAGGTAGCGCCTCCAGTACCAGCCCGGCGGAGCCCAGTCTCGGACATGGCCCATCTGGTCAAGCACGTGTCCTCCGCCAATTCGAAGACGAGGATGCGGGATAGGCATCATCGACGTCGATGCGGGAATAATTCCTTTAACTAAAAAAATAACAAAAACAGGACATGTTCAACTAGTTCTATTAATTCAACTAGTTCTTACTAAAAATAAACTTACTATAAATAAAATTAAACTAGTACATAATTAGTACCTAGTTCTTACTAACTAATTAGTACCTAGGAACTATTGCCCTATTTACCATCTAATTTGATGAACCTAGGGGTGGAAAGTGGTAGCGGATAATACGAAATATCCGATATTCGTATTCGATCGAATATTCCAATTACCCAACTTAATAGTCAAATAATTTTACTCGTTTTATGATTAATCTTAGAAATTATTATGCATTACAATAGTTTTTATTCATAAACCTATTTGTCATTGACTTATTGTATATCACAAGTTGAATACTTCATGTCACATAGCTATTGACTAATACACTTAAGCAATATGTCGCTATTATTCGTATCCGTTCTGAATCAAGAAAATATCCAATTCATTTCCACCCCTAGATGAACCCTAACTAATTTGATGCAATTAAAAATTGAAGAACCCTAGGCAGAGGTAGGAGAGGGGGAGGAGCAGGCGTGCTCACCTCGGGTGCCTGCGGCGAGGGAGGGGCAAGCGGCATCGAGGTCGGGGACGGGGCTCGGGCGCGCGGCAGAGGGCGGCGTCGAGGTCGGGGGCGGCGTTGAGGTTGGGGTCAGGGGCAGCGTTGAATCCTTGGTCGGGGGCGGCGCGCGGCGGCCGACCGGTGACGGTGGCGGCAACAACGCGGAGGAGTTTGGACTTGGGGGAAGTGGTCGTGGGGAGGAACAAACCGCGCGGTTAAGTCAAAACTAGCAGTAGCGCGTTATGGGAAGTGCGCTACTGCTAAGTTAGCTATAGCGCGCTTCCGGATATGTGCCACTACTATTCCTTTCTCTTCTTCCATCTTTTCATTTATTTTTATTTACATTTTATTCTTTTCCTTTCTCATTTTTCTATTTCTTTCATTTTCATTTACTTTTCTATTTGATTTTCATTTAATTTTATTTCCTTCAGTAGTAGCGCCTTTCTGCGTAAACGCGCTACTACAAACCAACTAGCAGTACCGCTGTTCGTAGTAGATTGCTGCTACTATGTGTAGCCTATCGGCGCACTACTGCTAAAATTGTATTTGTAGCGCGGTTTGCGCCAACGCGCTACTACTACTTAGCACTAGCGTGCTTTTTTAACATGCGCTACTGCTAAAGTTCTATGTACAAGGTTTTCCCTAGTAGTGTTAGTTCGGGTGCGATTCTGTGTGTACAAAAAACTTTGAAAAATACAAACTAGTTGCTTGCGGTGGCTAGGAGTATCACACGCGATGCGTCTGCGAGTACTCGTGTGCGATGATTAGTAAGTTACACATACGGCCGCAAGGGTGCTATGCTGATCATGGAGTCCGAGAAGACCATCGTCGCAAGGCCGCCAGCTTAGCCTTTTAGCTTATATTTTATTATAATTGTATGCATATGTAGGTTGTGAGTGTTCTGGGCCTTGCCGCATGTGGAATTTTAAATTATCCTGAATATGTAAGACAATTATTAAGAATTATTAATCATTGCCATTGTAAATTTGCTTCAACGGCAAGTAGAGCGCGCAGGGGCGTCAGAGTGGAGCGCGCCGTGGCCGCCTCAATGGCGAGCAAAACACGCGGACGGACGTGAGCAGAGCGCGCCGGGGCCGCCTCAACTATGAGCAACCACGTGGTCAACCTTCTGCCATCAATAAATTTTGACCTTGTTTCTCGTCACATTGTAGATTACAACGCAATAAGTAATTGCAAATCTTTTCATAACTATCAAACTAATATGTGTTCACAATTAGCACCGGTCTATGAAAACTGCGCACTCGAAGATTACTTCACAGTTCCTCTCCTCATCACCCACAAAACTGGTCTTTCCTACGAAGTCGTTCCGCCATGACCGGTAGGAGGAGTTTAGGGTGCACATATAACCAGGCAGTAAAGACCAAGGCCGTGGAAGCACTAGAGACGTCCCGCCGCGAAGCCGCAGCCGCAGCAGAGATGTCCCGGCGCGTCGCGGAGCCCTTGAACGAGCTCTCACGGGCACTCGAGTGCTCTCACAAGCGCATCCGCGGCGTCAGCCATCGTGACTAGCCGGCGTTCCTGAAGTCCTTCGCCGGCGATGATGGAATTCTCACTGGCGTCACTACGCAACAGGAGTTGGTCAATGGCTTGATGAAGCTGCTCAAGATCAGCGATGGCTCGGTTGACAAGGCAACTGGCCTCGTCGAGCAACTCATGGGTGACATTGCGAAGATCCTCAAGTTGCTCGCTGAGAAGGAGGAGGAGGCCGCCGGCTGGAAGATGCTGCATGAGCAGAGCAGTGTCTCGGGGATGACGCTGACATCGATCATTGAGGAACTGATGGGTGACTTGAGGAAGCTCCGGATCGAGCACGAGTAGGAGGTGGAGGAATCCATGGCTGCTTTCAAGCAAAGTCGTGAAGAATTGAAGAAGGAGCTGGAGGATGTCGTTGCCCGGCGATCCATCGACGAGTAGAGAGGGTAGCGACCCAGATCGTTGTCTGCAATTTCCTTCTTCTCTTGCCCTCGTGTCTTCCGGACTTTGCCACATGTGGCATTTTAAATTATTCGGAATATGTAAGACAATTATTATCTGCGCCATTGTAAATTTGTCATCGTATTATCCGTTGCCATTTTAGTTGTGGTCGTATTATCCGTTGCCCTATGTGGCAATTTAAATTAGGAAGGAATATGAGTTGAAAACACGAACAAAGAAAATGCTGCCATGGGATCACAAGCAAACACCCTCCGTCCAGGTGCTTGAATTAACCCATTAATGGAGAAGTTGTGAGCGAGGTGGGCGGCGGCTGGTGCACGGAGGTCAAAGAGCTCGCTTCCCGGTGAGCATGGGCGGCCTTACTGCTCGCACGTCTCCCGTCGAGCCTACAAGGTGGACAGGATGCACACGTCCCGTTGAGCCTGCACGGGGGACTACTCGCATGTGTCCCATAGAGCCTGCATGGTGGACTTCTCCCGCTCGTCCCGTCTAATCAAACAGCTGCACGCACGCCACCGAGTATGGTTAAATTTCAACAAGGTTAAAATAATACAACCGTTTGTGATATTAACGTGTCAGCTTTTTGTTTCAAAAAGGACTTCGTTGGCTACTAATGTGTGCGCCTCTTCTCTAACTGGACGATTTTTTTACCACGACATATATGTGCCATGTCACGAAACAATGCCAAGTTTCATATTTTTGGGTGAGTTTTTGATTTACTGGGATTTAAAAACCGAGATTCTCAATGTTTCAGGATGACGACAAGTTTGTAATTCATTCCCATTCCTTAAATAAGAACTAAACATGCACCCAATGACACATTTACGATTTCCCACCAATTTTGCTTCACTGGAGCATGTGGTTGTAGTTCAAATTTTAATTATGGACTACATTAAATCCGTAGAAAACTTAGTAATTAGTGATATATACACTAGCCAAACGAACCCTGAATAGTTACAAATTTCAGCCCGACACTCCTGTTATTCTATGTTGCCTGTAGAATCCAAAGTTCAAGGAGAGAAGAGGTAGCGATTATCATTTCGCCCATAAGAGGGGCAATATTCCCTATCGGAACCATGAGGGTTGTGCCAGACTCCGGTTTGTAAGAGGCTTGTAATATAGCTTCGCCCAAATTGGACAATTATATGTACCATTTAGTGACACCATGCCAAGTTTCATGATTTCCTGGTGAGTTTTGGATTTACAGAGATTTAAAAACCGAGATTCGCAATGTTTGTGTCCAAGCCAGGACAGCGAGACGGTTGAATTCGTTCCCATTCATTCCATGGGACCTAAACATGCACCCCAAGGAAACATGTACATTTTTCTAGCCATTTTGCTGCTCTGGAGCATGCATTTGTTGTTTGGATTTGAATTATGGGCATTAAATACCTATAAAACTCAATTAATGAATAAAAAAGGTCAAACGAACCCTGAATAATTTCAAAGTTCAGCGTGAATCTCCCATTGTTCCGTGTCCCGTGTAGAAGAAAATACTACGAGGCTAGAAGAGGGAGTGATTATCGTTTGGCCCACAAGGGGACACGTTTCCCTATCGAGACCACGAGGGTTCTTGCAACAAGCTCTAGTTTGTAAGAGGTTTGTAATAAAGCTTGGCCCAAATTGGCAATGTTTTTACCATGACATATATGTGCCATGACGTGACACCATGCCACCTTTGATGACTTTCTTGTGAGTTTTGGATTTATGGGGATTTAAAAACCGAGATTCGAAATGTTTGAGGATGAGCCAGGACACATGTACAGTTGTAATTCGTTCCCATTCCTGGCATGGGACCTAAACATGCACCCAAGGACACATGTGTTTTTTCTAGCCATTTTGGTGAACTGGAGCATGTACTTGAAGTTCATATTTGAATTATGGACATTAAATGCCTAGGAAACTCAATTAGTGTTTAAAAAGGCCAAACTAACCCTGAATAAGTTTAAATTTCAGCACATATATCATGTCATTCTATGTTGCCGGTGGAAGAAAATAGAAGGCAAAAAGAGGCAGTGATTACGTTTCGCCCACAAGGGGAACACGTTCCCTATTAGAACCATGAGGCTTCTTTGAGAGAAGCTCCGGTTTGTAAGAGTTTTGTGATAAAGCTTGGCCTAAATTGGACAATGTTTTACCACGACATATATGTGCCATGACGTGACACCATGCCACCTTTGATGACTTTCTGGTGAGTTTAGGATTTACGGGGCCTATAAAACCGAGGATCCAAATGTTTGAGGACGAGCTAGGATGCGGGTACGGTTGTAATTCGTTCCCATTCCTGGAATTGGAGACCTAATCATGCACCCAAGGACACATGTATAAATTTTCTAGCCATTTTGGTGAACTAGAGCATGTATTTAAAGTTCAGATTTGAATTATGGACATTAAATGCCCAGGAAACTCAATTAGTGTATAAAAAGGCCAAACGAACCATGAATAAGTTTAAATTTTGGCACGGATAACCTGTCATTCCGTGTTGCCCGTAGAAGAGAATACAATGCAAAAATAGGCAGTGATTATGTTTCACCCACAAGGGGACACGTTTCCCTGTCAAAACCACGAGGCTTCTTTGAGAGAGTCTTGTAATAAAAATGCACCAAAATGGACGAAAAAAATTCCTCGACATATATATGCCATGTCGTGACACCATCCCGATTTTCACGATTTTCTTGTTAGTTTTGGATTTACAGGATTTAAAAACCGAGATTCTTCTGATGAAATGTTTTCAAATAGCACACGGTTCACTCACGAAAGTCGTTTTCCTATGAAACCGTGGCCGATGCCCCCCTTCCCCCCTGATGCGTGCGTGATCTGAGTCGTGCGTTCTGATTGGCCAGAACCCAAACCCCACGGATCGTACATGTGCACCGTTGGATGCTCCCAGATCGAACGGCAACCTAAGCCCTTTCGACAGCACATGCAGTACATGGGTAAGCACTGTGCGCATGCGTTGTTCTAGCTCACGCTTCCTTCTCTACTAGGTTTTCTAAATAGGCTACCGTTTCTCGCCCCTCCTCTCATCGGTTTCCCACCTCTTCTACCATCGTTTTCCCGCTAGCAGTGTTAGTGCTCATTGAAGGCTAGCGGCGACACACCCACCATGTAAATATCCCACACAGTTTCTACAAGCACAAATGTGTGTGATAGTGATACGTCTCCAACGTATCTTTAATTTTTGATTGTTCCATGCTATTATATTATCTGTTTTGGATGTTTAATGGGCTTTAATATACATTTTATATTATTTTTGGGACTAACCTACTAACCAAAGGCCCAGTGCAAATTGTTATTTTTTTGCCTATTTCAGTGTTTCGCAGAAAAGGAATGTCAAATGGAATCCAAACGGAATGAAACCTTCGGGAGAGTTATTTTTGGAACAAACGCAATCCAGGAGAATTGGAGTGGACGTCAAGGAAGCAACGAGGCGGCCACGAGGAAGGAGGGCGCGCCCCCCACCCTCGTGGGCCCATCGTGGCTCCGTTGACCTACTTCTTTCGCCTATATATACTCATATACCCCGAAAACACCCGAGAGCACCACGAAACCCTATTTCCACCGCCGCTACCTTCCGTACCCGTGAGATCCTATCTTGGGGCCTTTTCTAGCGCTCCGCCGGAGGGGGAATCGATCACGGAGGGCTTCTACATCAACACCATCGCGTCTCCGATGATGTGTGAGTAGTTTACCACAGATCTCCGGGTCTATAGTTATTAGCTAGATGTCTTCTTCTCTCTCTTTGGATCTCATTACAAAAGTTCTCCTCGATTCTCTTGGATATCCATTCGATGTAATTCCTTTTTACGGTGTGTTTGTCGAGATCTGATGAATTGTGGGTTTATGATCAAGATTATCTATGAACAATATTTGATTCTTCTCTAAAATCTTTTATGCATGATTTAATATCTTTTCAAGTCTCTTCGAATTCTCAGTTTGGTTTGGCCTACTAGATTGATCTTTATTGCAATGGCATAAGTGCTTAGCTTTGGATTCAATCATGGGGTGTCCTTCCCTACTGATAGCAGGGGCAGCAAGGCATATATTGTATTGTTGCCATAGAGGATAAAAATATGGGGTTTATATTGTATTTCTTGAGTTTATCCCTCTACATCATGTCATCTTGCCTAATGTGTTACTCTGTTCTTATGAACTTAATACTCTAGATGCATGCTGGATAGCGGTCGATGTGTGGAGTAATAGTAGTAGATGCAGAATCATTTTGGTCTAATTTGTCGTGGACTTGACACCTATATACACGATCATGCCTTGATATTCTCATAACTATGCGCTTTTCTATCAATTGCTCGACAGTAATTTGTTCACACACCGTAGAATTTGCTATCTTGAGAGAAGCCACTAGTGAAACCTATGGCCCCCGGGTCTATTCTCCATTATATTATTCTCCCGTCAACACGCCATTTCTGTCGCTGTTTATTTTGCAATCTTTATTTTCCAATCTATACAACAAAAATACCAAAAATACTTATCTTATTATCTCTATCAGATCTCAATTTAATAAGTGACCGTGAAGGGATTGACAACCCATTTATCGCGTTGGTTGCGAGGTTCTTGTTTGTTTGTGCAGGTACGAAGGACTTGCGTGTAATCTCCTATTGGATTGATTCCTTGGTTCTCAAAAACTGAGGGAAATACTTACGCTACTTTGTTGCATCACTCTTTCCTCTTCAAGGGAAAACCAACGCATGCTCAAGAGGTAGCAGATAGGAGGGAGTAGGTCCCAGGGTGACCAGCATGAAATGCCTTAATGGCAAGGAGGCAATTCTTATCAGCAAGGGCCTGCTTCCCATCTGCTAGCCTAGTCGAATAGAACATAGAAGTTAAGCGTGCTCGGGCCGGAGTAGTCCAAGGATGAGTGACCCGGTGGGAAGTTGCATACCTCAAGCTTCATTTAAATGCTATGACACGGTCATTATAGAGATATATTATATCTCTATAGTGACCTATCATGGCATTTATATAAACCTTGGGATCCTTGTTTTGCAAATTTGTATACTATGTTTTTATGGGTTATTTTTTGCTCTAAAAAATTAAAGAATGATTGACTTGACCTATCATGGCGATTATATAAACCTACTATGTTTTATAGGTTATTTTTTCCTCTAAAAAAATTAAAGAATGATTGACTTGACCTGTCATGGCGCTTATATAAACCTTTTTCAAGTTCCATGTCGGGTATAGGGGGCAGTGTGTTCTTTGCGAGCATGTCTCCCTTATGCGAGTTATAGACGCGGCGCATATCTATGGGCTCCCCGAGGTATATATACTATCCTTTACCGACAATCAGGGGGCCCACACAATCTATCCCTTTGACCCAACAACTAGAAATGTTTGACCATGATGGTTTCCTATTTATACTAGTAAGGTACACGTGCATTGCACGCATGAGATTTGGTAACCAAATTATGAATAAATACCACGCTATAACATGTGAGCTTTGAGTCATATATGCATGATGTAGATGTTCGTTTAATTCTTATAGTTCATCTCATCCAAAATCAATTAGTTTTATAAAAAAACTTATTTTAGGATTCATGGAATTGTGCATTGTAAAGCGTAAAGTAAATACAAAAGTGACAATTCATTTAGAAAAAAAGTTTGTGCAATTAAGATATGGAAGATTCTAGAGACCAAAGGAGAAGTGATTGTGTTTTGAGGTTTGTGCACTATGCTTAAGTTCAACCATGGAGTCTTCTAGATTGTACATGTGGCAGAATCTGGTGGAATGTAGATGTTATCGAATGGCTAGTAGTGCTTGGATTTGCCATCTCTGTACCATAGAATTGGCTTCATCCAACGACCAACTTTCAAAGTTATTCGCACACTATATAGGGGGATAGATATAGACGTGTCCCATGCTAGACCAAATAGAGTTTGAGCGCATGCGTGGGACGACCACCCCCCCCCCCCCCCCCCCCGCCGCTGCCTCGAAGTTGGGAAACTGACATCGTACGTATTGAACCAGGCTTGGAGTCAGGTACGGTGTTCGTTCTGGAATGTAGTTGGTGGCCCATCGAAGTTGTGCATTTGGGATTTACACACATCACACACCATCGTACCATACATATTTTCGTGCCGCATGCAGTGTATACGGGGTCTTCTGATCGACCATGTCTCCCTTTTGCGGTTTTTTGTGACGACACACATATCTGTGGGATCCATGAGTGTGTATATATCATCCCATTGACCAATAATGAGGGGTATGTGTTGGCCATGAATGGATTCCTCCTAGTTCGTGTTAGGGCCAGTCACCGTCACATGTCGCTCAACGAAAGCTCGAGCTCATGCGTTTTCAGGATTCCCTCCCACATGCTCGGATTGCTCGGTTCGACCTACATCATACCATGCGTATCTCGTCCTTAACTACCTTTCCTTCTTGGTTGTTGTCTGTATCGAGAGGTAGGAAACACATCTAAATTCTATGTTATTCTATATTGAAAACACACATCACCCCTTCCCGACGTACATCATTTTGGGCCACAGGCAAGAGGTGCTGGTTTTGTGGTACCTCTCGTGTGATTTTTATGATGGTTCAATATATTGGCCCAAGCGGTTTATCGACAAAAATTGTTGTCATTTGACCAAATGATAGATTCATTGGTCCATCTAATGGTAGGTCATGACAACATGCATTTATGACCAAAGTATCGATCATTACATGCATCCGCCCCGCTGACACGAAGTGGGAGGTGGTGGGCCAAGCATCCTAGATAGGAAATATATATATATATATATCCAAGGGTGCTTTCGGGTTTGCGAGGCACGTGCCACCAAAGTTATGCATTGTGTATTTAAAGTTATAAACATCCCCAATATTCCTACATATATTTGGCCACTTCCAGGTGGTTCTTGACTTTTCGGCCCTCTCATCGATCTTCGACGAAGCGCCCAACCATGGGCCCGCGCGGTCAAAGTTGTGCATTGGAATTCTGAACATCATAGACTACCCTTTTCACACATATATATTTGGTCCACATGCTAGTGTGGTTGTCTTCTGACCCTCTCTAACATTATTTTTTGTGCAAAGACTCTGATGACGCTCAACGGACATGGGTATAATATCTTAACCATGTGTGATTCAAGTGCGCTGTGAATCACCACGCCTGCGCAAGCACGAGCAAAGGTGGATGTACTGGCTTAACCGTGTGCAAAGCAAGTGCGCTGTAAAACCACCACATGTGCAAGCTAAGGGCGGGTAAGTTTATTTGGAAATTAGGACGAACCGTGTGCGATAGACCAATTAGGTAGAAATATAAAAACAAACTACCACTACTGCAAGATGCTGCTAACGCGATACTACGATCAGAGACCCTTCAATGAAACTTTGTGCGATGCCATAATCACAAATGGTGGTGTAAAAAACCATCAAAAAAGGTGCAAAACATTTGCGATGGAGGATGCATTAAACATGGTTCAGATTTTAGTTGCGCGTGCGATGCAACGCATATGATTCATCTCAATTAACTGTTTGCGATCAGGAGGAACAAAAGAAACGGGCAGCCAGATCAAAGGTGTGTGCGATATACGACATGCGGTTCACTCGGATAAACTACTTGCGTTGAGACATGAGAACAGAAACGGTTCAAATGAACAAGATGTGTGTGATACGCGGCAAACAGGTCTCTAATCAGAAATGTGTGTGAATACAGATAATAACATAGACGATTACTACTAATAAGACGTGTGTGTTGTGCGATGGGATTGCATACAGAACAAGAACATATATATATATACACACTTATAAGGACATTCTTGCATAACCAAATTAAACATCCACTTACATAGGTGGCTACTACAACCATGGCATTTCCACATACCAAAGTAAACTATTACATGCATAATTACATAGGTGGCTACTACACACATGACATTTCCACACACCAATAAAGTAAACTATATATTCCATGCATGATTAACTAGCATAAACGATCACTTGATCATCATCTACTTCTTGTGGTGCTTGCTCTGCTTGTGGCTCGATCCAGGCTCGTCGATTTGGGTAATGAGGCACTTCCTCATGTCAATGATCTGCCTGTGCATCTCGTAGCATGTGTACACACCGTTGGCCGCAAACCTGAGGTGAGGTTCATCTATTTGCCGCATCTAGGCCCCATGCCAGGATACGGGACATGTTCTCTGGGCATCCTGCTTCATCTTTTCGTACTAGGGGTCGATGATAGTCGAGGCGAGTTCGACCGAGGAGTCCTTCTTCATGCTGCCCCAGACCCTATAGTGGTCATGGATTTCGACAAGGTCCTTGCAAGCCAAGCCCGTAACACTGAGCGCTTTTACATTGTTGGTAGTTTCCACCGTGGCGAACTTGTAGTCAGTGCTATTAACAAACCTGTTGAAACAGTCGCAGGGCTCTATGGCCAATGCAGTAGTGGTAGATGAGGACATGATGGCACATGCACAACTGGGTGATAGCAACCTTCTGATATATGTCGGGATGACCGTCGGTGTACTGGAGGTCGATGCCGACCACCTTGTAATTGTCTCCAGCAAGCAACTGATCAACGCTGTTGATGTAGTCGTGCAGCACGGCCGGGTCGATGGTGTACACCGCCGAGAGATTCGTCTTCCTCACGTGGGTCTCCACTCTATGCTCGTTGAACTCCATTGGAGCGCTGCAGGACATCCCCTCTCTATGTGTCGTCATGGGTGTGCTTGTTGTGTTGTGGGGCGCGATTGAAAGGTTCAAGAGAGTAAGGTTATAATGGCCGCGGGAATTAAAGGGGAAGCCGGATGGCCAGGAATATCGGCAGGCCCTGATGGCAGTTCTAATTTGCAGCACGTAACTCCATCGTGCCGCACGTAACTACATCGCGTGGCAACGCTCACGGCGCAACCGCATGCATACGGGGCCCCCGACGTGATCATCCGCCCGCCCAACCGTTGGCGGAGCGCGCATGGAGGGACGTGAGCAAAGCACTCCACGGTCGCCTAAACGGCGAGCAACCATATGTATATGAATATAGCCGTTGAGCACGCAAGGAAAATCTGTCCACAAGCCGAGCGCGCTGACGCACGCGAGCAGAGCGCGCCAACGGACGCGAGTAGAGCACGCCGCGGCGCCTTACGGCGGGATAGACCTTCATTCAAGCCAAACAAAATAAGACTGGAATGTACATGTCTGTATTGAGCAAAGGGATCGCACATGTCTGTATTGACTGGAACGAGAATACAATAGCAAAATAAGAATTAAGGCCACGATGATGCGATCGCAGTGGCGGTTAAAGGAGGCGAGAAGAAATATGCATCCATCAACATACGACCTCCTCCTCCTCAACTCAGTGCGCCGACCGGGCTACCGACCGTCGGCTAAGGAGCAGCGGCTTTTGTGGCGAGGTCAAGGTTCTTCTCAACAAAGGCATCCAAGGCTTCCGACCGGCTAAAGAAGGCCAACATAGTACTCACTGGCCTTGTAGATACCTATGTACACGATTCGCTCACACACATGGATGTGTAGGTCGACGGTTTCTTGTAGGGCGAGGTGCCTCGCGGCGAGCGTGACCTCCAGGTGGACATTCTTCATGGCGTCGGTGGGCAGTCGCAGGGCCACTAGTTCTTGAAAGAGGTTCCGACCATGGAGGACGATTAGGGTGGCAAGAAATGAGGAGCCCAGGCACGCAGGCTGGAGGAGTACGGCGATGTCATCGGCGAGCTTCTTGACGACGGCGAACCTATTGGTGGTGCGAACGATCATCTGGTGCAACTAAGAGTCGTAGCTGGCGTCAACAGCGGCCATCCACCAGCCGGTCGCCAACACCATATGGGGACGATCCATGGTGCCATGCCGCAGACCGACATCGTGGACCATCTGGCACAACCACTGGCTGCTCGTGCACATATCGGGAACTTTTGCGTTTATTATTGTAGGTCCGTAGGCAAATGCTAAGGTGCATATGATTTGGTAGATGCATTGGAATGGAGGGGCGCCTTTATATGAGTGCAAACTGCGTTGCATTCACATCGTGCTGCCTCTCTTTTCCTGGTCCTCCCATTATCTCCCTCATGCATTCTCAAGATGCTAATTGAAGGAGGATGCATCATTGTCCGTTCAACATTTCAGGAACAGCTACCCTCTCCCGCGTCTGTATTAAAGCCATATCGGGAACTACGCCGCCCGTTGTGAAATCGAATAGTACTACACCGCCCGCTGCACGCCTGGCTAAACACGCCTCCTCGCCTCCATCTATGCTTAATTACTGAATTTTAGTTGCAAAAATTAGATACTGCTAGTGATGTTTAGCTTCATATTTTGATAAATCGCAGTGTTACAAGGTTGGCAACTGGCAATGTTACTAGATCAACAAATGTCAATCTTTCTAGTTTGACAAATGACAACATACCCAATATGACAGATGCAAATCGCATGAAATTGTTTGTAAGTGGTTCACACGGGTCATCCAAAAGAACCGTTAGTGTTCAAGAGATGCACAAATCCTGCTCTTACTTTGCACATGGGTGTTCTATCTGAAACCATCATGCTTGTTGTGAGAAGCTTTGGATTGTGAGAAGCATATACCCAAACCTGCCCCAAATGGGACAAAAAATTTACCACGGCATGTTGATGCCGCTCCATGATAGCATGCCAAGTATCATGAATTTTAGACCAGTTTTGGATTTACTAGAATTGAAAAACCAGGCATCTCAATGTTTGCCGCCGAGTGACGGTGGCAGGGTGTTTGACATTCATTCTCATTTCTTGCATGGGACCTAAGCATGCACCCAAGGAAAAAGATTTGATTTTTCAACCAATTTATATGCACTAGAGAATGTGCATGTAGTTCAAATTTGAATTATGGACAAAAATGCATTGAAAACTCACTTAATGCATAAAAATGTCCAAAGGAACCCCGAAAAATAACAAAAAATAACACAACACTCCTGTTGTTCTAAGCTGACACGAGGAAAAATTTGAAAGCAATAAGAGGTAATGGATATCGTTTCGTCCCCAAAGGTGGGGCGTTCCCTACCGAAATCATAATGCTTGTTGTGAGAAGCTCTAGTTTGTGAGAAGCATATACCCAAACCTGCCCCGAATGGGACAAAAAATTTACCACGGGATGTTGATGCCGCTCCATGATAGCATGCCAAGTTTCATGAATCTAAGACGAGTTTTGGATTTACTATAATTTAAAAACCAGGCATCTCAATGTTTTGCCAGCAATCAACGGTGCCCTAGTGTTTGAAATTCATTCCCATTTCTTGCATGGGACCTAAGCATGCACCCAAGGATAAAGATTTGATTGTTCAACAAATTTATATGCACTGGAGCATGTGCATGTAGTTCAAATTTGAATTATGCACATAAATGCCTTGAAAACTCACTTAATGCATATAAATGTCCAAACGAACCCCAAAAAATCACAAAAAATAACATGACACTCATGTTGTTCTATGTTGACACGAGAAAAATTGTGAAAGCAATAAGAGGCAATGGCTATCATTTCATCCCCAAAGGTGGGGTGTTCCCTACCGAAACCATCATGCTTGTTGTGAGAAGCTCTGGTTTGTGAGAAGCATATACCCAAACCTGCCCCAAATGGGACAAAAAGTTTACCACGGCATGTTGATGCCACTCCATGATAGCATGCCAAGTTTCATGAATTTCAGACGAGTTTTAGATTTACTAGAATTTAAAAACCAGGCATCTCAATGTTTGCGGCCGAGCGACGGTGGCAGGGTGTTTGACATTCATTCTCATTTCTTGCATGGGACCTAAGCATGCACCCAAGGAAAAAAGATTTGATTTTTCAACAAATTACATGCACCGGAGCATGTGCATGTAGTTCAAATTTGAATTATGGTCAAAAATGCATTGAAAACTCACTTAATGCATAAAAATGTCCAAAGGAACCCCGAAAAATAACAAAAGATAACACAACACTCCTGTTGTTCTAAGTTGACACGAGGAAAACTTTGAAAGCAATAAGAGGCAATGGATATTGTTTCGTCCCCAAAGGTGGGGCGTTCCCTACCGAAACCATCATGCTTGTTGTGAGAAGCTCTGGTTTGTGAGAAGCATATACCCAAACCTGCCCCAAATGGGACAAAAAATTTACCACGGCATGTTGATGCCGCTCCATGAAAGCATGCCAAGATTCATGAATTTCAGACGAGTTTTGGATTTACTAAAATTTAAAAACCAGGCTTCTTAATGTTTTGTCGGCAATCAACGGTGCCCTAGTGTTTGAAATTCATTCCCATTTCTTGCATGGGACCTAAGCATGCACCCAAGGACAAAGATTTGATTTTTCAACCAATTTATATGCACCGGAGCATGTGCATGTAGTTCAAATTTCAATTATGCACATAAATGCGTTGAAAACTCACTTAATGCATAAAAATGTCCAAACGAACCCTGAAAAATCACAAAAAATAACACGGCACTCCTGTTGTTCTATGTTGACACGAGAAAAATTGTGAAAGCAATAAGAGGCAATGGATATCGTTTCGTCCCCAAAGGTGGGGCGTTCCCTATCGAAACCATCATGCTTGTTGTGAGCAGCTCTGGTTTGTGTGAAGCATATACCCAAACCTGCCCCAAATGGGACAAAAAATTTACCACGACATGTTGATGCCGCTCCATGATAGCATGCCAAGTTTTATGAATTTCGAACGAGTTTTGGATTTACTAGGATTTAAAACCAGGCATCTCCATGTTTTTCCGGCAATCAACGGTGCCCTGCTGTTTGAAATTCATTCCCATTTCTTGCATGGGACCTAAGCATGCAACCAAGGACAAAGATTTGAGTTTTCAACCAATTTATATGCACTTGAGCATGTGCATGTAGTTCAAATTTGAATTATGCACATAAATGCATTGAAAACTCACTTAATGCATTAAAATTTCCAAACGAACCTTGAAAAATTCCAATTCTTTTATGACACATATATAGTTGCATGATCACTGCAGATAAAAGGTCTAGCAATTCAAACACCGTCCATGGCCACTGTGACCCCATTATGTAATTCAAATCATGACAAAAAATGAAGTGGATCCCACATAGTTTATTATAACCAACCATGTGAGATGCAGCACAAAATATCTTCCGACCGTGTCTGAATAAGGTACCGTGTCTGATGACACTTTGCGCGCCAGTTTTTTGGCTGAAACTATTCCAAATTTTCGGCTTCCGCGGAATTATCTACCTCCCCACCCCTCCCCCTTACCAAAAGCCACATTTCACATGTTTCCGCCTTCCTTTCGAAGTTGAAACCTTCACTCCTTGCTTGCAGCGTTGCCGCCTCCTCGCCGATGACCCTCCTTCACGCTGCTCAGCCTCGCCTATCCAGGCAGGTAATCCACACCCGACCCCATCCTCCTCCTCCTTCCACATCCCACATGCCCCGACCGCCGGCGTGAGCATGACACCTTCCACCCAAATCTCTGACCCCTCCAACAAATAAGTGCCAGCCTAAGCCATGGTGCACGTAGTATAGCCAGGACCTCAAGGAGCATTTGGTAGCGGAGAAGCAAATCACGGCCGCACATGCGGATGAGGTCGCGATGGCTGCCATTTGTGCCGACCCCTAGATCTTGGAGGAGCACCTCGCCGTTGAGGCCACCGTTGACGCCTCGCGCACCGACGCCGCGATGCGGTTGGCTGCTTTAAACGACAGTTCGTGGCATTTTCTCGAGGCCACCGTCGGTGCCTTCGACAAAGACTACGAGGTGTTTTCTCAGCGTGCACGTGCTTACCTCATCTCGAGAGACAGCAGGTTGGTGCCCGGAGCAGCTCAGGCAACTCACCACTACACAAGGACACCCACGATGCAGAGGCCTCGCCCTCTTCCATGTCCAAGGAGCCAATCTTCATCGATATCTCCGACAATGAGGAGTAGCTTGTCTTATTAGCTCACTATAAGGACCCATGTTCAGTTTGCTAGCTACTGCCTTTCCTTAACAAATTCTAGTGAATTGTGCTATCTAATTTTACCATGCAATCTTCTTCTATAGTGTATATGTTATATATGTCATGCAATGTGGTGTTTAATTAACTGCTTGGTTCAATTCTGTAAATGTGATGTTCAATTCTTTAGGGTGCAATATTTCCAAGTTGTTATGCATGCTTGGTTTGGTTAATTGTCTGATCTTCTATTAGGAGTATGTTATATTGTTCAATTGGTGTTTAGTTAACTGCTTGGTTCATTTGTTGTGGCTTGGTTCACTTGTTGTGGTGTTTATTTAACTGCTTGGTTCAATTCTGTAATGCGATGTGCAGTTGTTGTGACTGCATTCTGTTATTGTATACCATGTGAGGAATAAATTGAATTTGGCTGTACTAAATACATGAGAAACAAATACAATTGCTATATTTCCAAATTGTTAAGCATGCTTGGTTTGGTTAACTGTCTGATCTTCTATTAGGAGTATGTTATATTGTGCAATGTGGTGCTCAGTTAACATTTGGTTCATTTGTTGTGGTGTTTAGTTAACTGCTTGGTTTAATTCTGCAATGCGATGTTCAATTGCTCTGGCTGCATTCTGCTATTGTATACCATGTCAGGAATAAATTGAATTTGGCGGCACTTAATACATGAGAAACATATACAAGTGCTATATTTGCTTGTTCTTAATCATGCTTGGTTTGGATAAATGGATTTTCCATGTGGCTTGAATTAATCTGATGAATCTGCAATGTGCTTATTTTTCATCAACATATTTTGCTAATAGCATGCAACCCTTACTTAAACTGATGACTAACTACCTTATATGTGTTGCAGGGAAACAATGGGAAGCATCGAGGTTTACAAGATGGTACTAACTATTATACCTTGCCTTTTTTATTCCTTTGCCCCGTTTCCAATATAGAGAAGATATTTATGCACATCCTTGTTTTCAGTGTTAACTAATGATTACCTCTCAAACCACCTCTTTGGTCAGGAGGTGAGGAAAGTTTTCATACAACACCCAGGGTTCGATATTGAAGTGTTCCTGAAGAGGCCGAAGGATGGACGGTCAATCATCCACAGGCACTGGCCTAAAGTTGCAAAGTCCTTCAACTTGAATGAAGGCTCAATATTCGCCTTCCGCTTCAGCAGTTTTCTAGATGAGATGCATCTCTCTATGTACCATCTATGATGCTAATTTCGAAAGGTTCTAGATGTTGCATGTGAAACTTGATGCTGGTGCAGTTGTGTAATGGGGTAGCTGAATGCTGAAGCTATATCATGTTGTACTCCGATGTATTTCAATAATGAAATCCTGCTTCCTTAATATGGAAATGGAATATATTATGTGCTTAATATGAATTTCAATTAGATTAGTAAATGGATTATTAATAATAGGGAAATTAGCCCGCTAATTAGCCAATTAGCTTGCTAATTGCGTTTTCCTATTGCAAACGGTTAATGAGAAAACACCATGGGCGATGACCTCAGGAAACGCACACAGTTTCTAGGAATAAACCGTGTTGGATCAATGAACAATCACACACGACATTCTCTTCAAAACTCTTTGCGTTATGCCACCTTGTGCAAGCGTCTTCCTTGTAGCGACTGTGTGGGATGTATATACGAACGGAAATGTTTAGCGGGGACTGACTATGTGGGATGTACTTGCGACCAGAAACAATTTCTCTGTATAATTGTATTTTAGAAATACAGTATGTATTTCCGTATTTGAGCGCTTTCCGGTCGCACACGACCTCATTTTGCCGAGCGCGTGTGCCAGGAGGGCATATCCCCAACGGTTTCTGGGTCATGTGAGAAGGACCCCCCTATCGCCCACACTCACTTGGCGAAGGTTCCGAATGCCATCACGGAAACGGGTTAAAAACCGTTTGTTATGGACCGACGCGTACAAGTGTACCTTCCATGAGCATTGCAAAAATCGGTGGTTCCGCGCCACTTTTCCTTATTATCATACACACATATTATTATTGGACAGTGCGCGATCTTGGGCACTCCCGCCCCAATCAATTCCGTTACCCAAATTTTAGTAGCCATCGTACTTCAACCGTCGCCCACACTCCTCCAGCACTGACCTTATAGTAGAATTGCAGTAACCGAGGCATTTGAACCGTCGCCCTCCCTTGTCCACCACCATCTTCACCCACCATTACTAAAAAATAGTAGCCGCGGCGTATCCTCAAACACCCCCCTCCACAGTCCCCCACCCGCCCCTCCCCCCCCTCGAACCCTTGCTCGCGGCCGCCACCGCCAACCCCTGCCGGTCTGCCTATTCCTCCTAGCTTAGATAATAAAGTTCAGGTTACCCAGCGATTCCCATACCATCGTTCCACTCCCTTGAGTTTTTAGATGAGGCCTGAGGTGTCCCTCCTGGCCACATCCACATCCCTTGCTATAGAATGTCGCAGCCTAAGCTCGACCACATATCCCAGGGAGCCCGGCGAGCGTTCGGCCAAGAAGAGGTTTATCATGGCCTCTCCAGCGGACGTTGGCGAGGTGGTCGCCGTTTGCCCCGACCTATCGATCCCGGAGCAACATGTCACTGTGGAAGTCGGCGAAGATGTTGACTATGTTTCCATGCCGAGGGCTTCATGTCAGCGGGCTAGCGTGTTACTGTATCTCGGGAAAGATGGCTACGACATCAAGCTCGTCCACAGCGACGGCTTCACGTGGGCCATGTCACAGGTTAAGTGGTCCATCCCCAACCCCTCTAATTCAACCGTCGTCGATCTCTTGATCTCCTCCGCCAAGCGGTCAAGGATTTGTGAGCTTTATACGCCATCGAGCCCATTTTCTCATTTCTGAAGGACACATTCTATTGCGGCGGCTTGGGATCCTCAATTGCCAAGTCAGATCTCATCCATCACGACAACAACCACAAGGAGGGCACCCACGATGGTTCTTCCAGGGTGAAACAGCCCATCTGTGACATCAGAGAGCGCACCATGGGTCTATGCTCTTCCAACTGGAAGGATCCCGTCCATAAAATGCGAGGCAACATTCTATCAGCAAATCTTACCTTTTCTAGCTCTCCAACCGTACCCTTTGTTGTACTAGCATTTACCGTGCGGTGCTTTAACTGTGTCATGTTCAATTATTTCAGTTATGCAAAAATGTATTGTTCAATAGGGCTATGTGATGCTTAAGTATGAATTGTCCACTCCAGTTTCACGAATGGCTATATTTGGTTCTTTATAGTGAGTAGATGGCTTGTTTATCTGTATTTGGTTGTTAGGTTGGTTGGAGTGAGCATTTTTCTAGTTATCGAGCAGATGCCTTGTTTATATGTATTTGGTTCTTAGTTTGGTTGCAGTGAGCATTTGTCCAGTTATCAAGCAGATGCCTTGTTTATCTGCATTTGGTGGTTAGGTTGCTTTTTTTAGCATTTGTCCAGTTATCAAGCAGATGCCTTTTATCTGTATCTGCTTGTGAGGTTGGTTGCAGTGAGCATTTGTCCAGTATTCAAGCATATGCCCTAATTATCTATATTTGCTTGTTAACTTGGTTTAAGTGAGACCCTGTGCAGTTTTCAATGGCTATATTTGGTTGTTATACTAGTCATTTTTTCCTTGTTTATTTGAATCATTCACAATGTGTTGTTCATTATGTGCAAGTCAGAACTTTGCTGCTCGACTACATCAATACCATCTTGAACGGCTATATTTGGTTCCAGTTATTCCCGGTGTAGTTAACACATGCCCTTTATTTCAGTTTTACACATTTATCCAGTGTGATGTTTAAGCATTACCTACATTCTTTTGATTTTCAACAATACTATCTTTGAATTGCAATATTTGATGGCTGTTATGCCTGCTGTCAGTAACATTGCCTTCTATTTTATATCTACTTTAACAGCATGCTGAAACCAACACATTCAAGCTATCATTTGGAGATGATGTTGTTTACCTTTGCTATATTTGTTTGATGTTAAGGTTGTTGTACTTATCATGCCTTTCCACTACTTATGCAAGACAACACCGGTAGTGGCCACCATTTTCCACCGAGGTTAGCTTCATCCCTCGGCTTGTAATTCCCCCGTTGTTCCATAATGTAGTGCATATAGATCTAGGCCTGGACACCTGTTAGCTTCTAATATTGACTTATTGCGTATAGGTACATATGCCCTTGGCAAGGATCCATGCATCGACCTTTTTTGCGTATGAGGCAATGAGATATTCATGAACAAGTATCAAGTGAGAAAACAGATAAGGATTATTAGCAAAAAGCTATGAAAGGTGGCAAGCCAATTATTTGTTTATGCTCTATCCAACCCAACAGTGAGCTGTAGGATGGTAACTACAAACTTTGCAGCCTTCCCTTTTTACTACCCATAATGAGTTGTTAGACAAAAATGTCTGAATCTTTTTCGTTCATAGTGGTTCCTAAAGCAGTTCACTCAAGATTACCTCACAAAGTACATGATTGGTGGACACGCAATGAAGGTTAAAGTATTTCATCCAGACTATAATGAGCATCGAGAAGTCGTAATGAGGACAGTGAAGGATGGACGGGCAGCCATAACATGGGGTTGGCCTAGAGTCGTGCGCGCATTACACATAGAGGGGGGGCACAATATAGGCATTCTGCTTCACCTTCTCCAGCGACCAGAATGTCTTTCGCCTCTCTCTTTACAGTCTTTAGTGCAACTGTTGTTGGGGATATGATTAATGGAGGTAAACCGGCTAGGAGTGGTCGGGTTAGCTCCATAAAGATAGAAGCCCATGAAGACGTGAGGATGGCGGTGCTTTACGAAGGCCCAAGGCCCAAAGGCGGGTTAAAGCCTGTAGATGTAAACGGACTCTGTCATGTAACTTGTATTGTAGGTAAGAAGGATAGAGACCGAGCCTGACACGTTTATGATCCGGCCTCGGGACTCTGTAAAAGGGCGGGCGTCAACCTATGTATATAAAGGGACGACCCGGCCGCGGTTTAGGGACAACAGACAACAACTCGAGAGCCAGGCCAAGCGGATTCGCTCCATGGTCATCGAAACCCTAGCAATAGCAATCACAACTAGACGTAGGCTTTTACCTTCATCGAAGGGGCTGAACTAGTATAAAATCCCTCGTGTCCCTTGTCCGGTTTAACCCCTTTAAGCTAACCCATAGTGATGGCTCCACGACTAAGTCCTTTCACGAGGACATCTGCCGTGACAAACTCACGACAATTGTGGTTCATCATTCTTTACTTGGTGCTTATGCAGTTCTTCAGTATATGTACCTGTGCATCGAATTATGCATTCGTGGTTGAATCTATATTTGTAATAAACATGGTTTGATATGAAATAAGTGAATGCCTACTTTCAAATTCAAAACATGTGATTTCAAATTAGGGATGAATTAGTGATTAATTAAGGATTAATTGGGGATTACACTGCACACAGTTTGCGAAAGTGAAATGATAGAGGTGAGGGTGTCCCGATCTTTCGATGATATGATAACAATCGATGTTGTAACGCCCCAGATATACTTTCCATATTTGTATCCCACTCTTGCCGTTTCCGGCATTAAGTTATATTTATTTCTCCGGTTCGGGTCTTTGTCTCCGTGTGCTATTTTTCTTTTCGTCCATCTCTTATCATGTCATCTCGTGCATTGCATTTGCATACATGTTCATCTCATGCATTCGAGCATTTTCCCCGTTGTCCGTTTTGCATTCCGGCGCTTCGTTCTCCTCCGGTGGCCATTTCTAACTTCCTTTCGTGTGTGGGGGTTAAACATTTCCGGATTGGACCGAGACTTGCCATGCGGCCTTGGTTTACTACCGGTAGACCGCCTGTCAAGTTTCGTATCATTTGGACTTCGTTTGATACTCCAACGGTTAACCGAGGGACCGAAAAGGCCTCGTGTGTGTTGCAGCCCAACACCCCTCCAATTTGGCCCAAAAACCCACCAAACTCTACTCCATGTCCTAGAGCGTTCGATCACGATCGCGTGGGCGAAAACCGCACCTCTTTTGGACTTTCCTAGCTCCCTCTATGCCTATTTAAAGGCCCCTCCGTTTTCGGATCGTCTTCCACCTCAGAAACCCTAAAAATCCCCGCGCCGAGCCGGACATGTCCGTCCCGGCCCGGACAACCGCCGCCGCGCCCGCAGCCACTGAGGGCTCACCATGTGGCAGCCGCGCCTCCACCGCCGCCGCGGCCCGCCAGGCCCGGGGACGGCCCCCGCGAGCCCGCGCCCCCGCGCCTCCTCCTTTCCCCGAGCGCCGCCGCCTTCCGTGCCTCCGGCGACCGGCGCCGCCGCGGGACGCCATCGCCGCCGCCGCACCGCCGTGCGCGCCCTTGCCGGCCGGCGCCCGTAGCACCGCCGGACCACCGCCGCCTCCGCCCGCGGGCCTCCGCGCCACCGCGCCGGGCGCCACCGCCCCGGCCGGCCTCCTCCCGCGTCTCCGGCGGCCAAGTTCCGGCCAGCTACAGTGATCCCCGGCGTTCCTCGATCCGCGTGCCGATCTGGATCTGGATCTGGATCGGGTTGACCTCTCCCTGAAACCCTAATCTCCCAGATTTTTATGCATTCTTTCACTGCTTGTATCTCCGCAACCGTAGCTCCGTTTTGGGCATATGATATATCAAAATCTTCGTCTCGACATGTACATCATTTCATTCCATTGCATCATTTGCATTTGAGGTCATCTTGATTCAGAAAATGCTGTTAGTAGGAGGCTTCGTGAGTTAAATTGCAGATCCATTAGTTCATCATGCACTTTTGTCATTTTTGCCATGATTATTGTGTGCATGCTATGCCTGTGAGTCCTTCATATGTTTTGTTAAGCATTTTGTTTTCTTTCCAGAGGTGCAACCCATGCATTTTTAGGATGTGCGTGGAGACTTGTGCAAGCTTGCAAAGTGAGGCACCCGGGAAATCTGTTTTCAGGGACTTAGTGATTTTCACTATGTCTGGGATATTTTAGTTCATGATGCTATATGTCCAGCTTGTTTCCTAGTGATCCGTGCCTCTTTTGAGGATGATCAGTAAGGGAGTTTTGATATTTATGTTATTCTCTATCCATCCATGTCTTTGTTTGCATATATGGAGTGCTCTAGGTTGACTCAATCGAGCTCAACTTTTGCTTCGTTGTTAATCTGGGCAGATCGTCAACTTGTTTGCGATTTTGCCGGTGGTACCGTTAGTGTTCCATGCATGCTATGCCTTTGTTATTGCCATGTGTAGCTAGCATATTGTGTCTTATTTCTGGATATATGCTTTACTTGCCATGACTTGCACCGTAGTGAGTGCATCGAGCTCGTTTACATGCCTTCGTGAGTTATAATTTCTGCATGTCTCAGTTTTCACAAAGTCTGAAAACTGATTGTGTTCGAGCTATGTTCGTGAGCTCGGTAGAGTATTTTGTGAACCCTTTTGACCCCAGGTCACTTTGGGTGTTTTGTTAAGCTTGTTGAGTAGCTCCATGCCATGTTCTTACTTGTCATGTTCAGGTTATTTATCATGTTATTTTGCTGCTCCAAAGAGAGCATCGTGATCTGAAATTTCAGGATAGTGTTAATTTCACCAAGTCTGGAATCTGTTTTGCATATTCATTTTTGCCATGCTTGTTTGAACCTCTTAATGGATGAATTTGCCTATGGCTCAGTGCTAGTGTTTTGTTAAAAATCTTGTGTACATCACTGCCATGTATTTTGTTTTCATGTTTGGTGGCTGTAGCATGTTTATTTCGTTGCATTTAAATGCCTACTTGCTGTAAATCGCAGACCGGTGTCCTATCTTAAAACGCTTGCCATTTCCAAACCGTAACTCCGATTCCAATGATCTTTATATCGTTTTCAAGAGATTTCATCCCCTCTATCCAGTGGCACCCTTGGAATTCCATGTTGAGGCCAGGTTCATGCATTTCCTGTAATATCTTGCATTTTGCATCCCGCATCGCATCCCGCATAGCATGTCATCATTTCATCATATTGCTTGGTCTTGCACGTGGTTGATTGTATCCTTGTTGCTTGTTTGTCTTGTTGGGTAGAGCCGGGAGACGAGTTCTCTACCGAGGAGCCCGTTGAGTTTTCTTGTGAGGATCCAGTCAACTCTGACAACTGTGCAGGCAAGATGATCACACCCTCGAAATCACTACTATCTTTGCTATGCTATATTGCTCGCTCTTGCTATGCCAATGCTACGATGCCTACCATTTGCTTGTCAGCCTCCCAATTGCCATGCTGAACCTCTAACCCACCTTGTCCTAGCAAACCGTTGATTGGCTATGTTACCGCTTTGCTCAGCCCCTCTTATAGCGTTGCTAGTTGCAGGTGAAGATTGGAGCCGTTCCTTGTTGGAACATCTTTTATTTACTTGTTGGGATATCATTATATTGCTATGTTATCTTAATGCATATATATAATTGGTAAAGGGTGGAAGGCTCGGCCTCTCGCCTAGTGTTTTGTTCCACTCTTGCCGCCCTAGTTTCCGTCATATCGGTGTTTTGTTCCCGGTTTTTGCGTTCCTTACGCGGTTGGGTTATAATGGGAACCCCTTGATATTTCACCTTGATTAAAGCTTTTCCAGCAATGCCCAACCTTGGTTTTACCATTTGCCACCTAGCCTTTTCTTTCCCTTGGGTTCTGCAGACTCAAGGGTCATCTTATTTTAACCCCCCCCGGGCCAGTGCTCCTCTGAGTGTTGGTCCACCTGTCAGCTACCGGTGGCCACCAGGGGCAACTCTGGGCTGGCCTGCCCGTACCTAGGACAAGCTGAGTGTGCCCTGAGAAAGAGATATGTGCAGCTCCTATCGGGATTTGTCGGCACATTCGAGCGGTGTTGCTGGTCTTGTTTTAACCTGTCGAAGTGTCTTGAGTTATCGAGATACCGAGTCTGATCGGAACGTCTTGGGAGGAGGTCTTTTCCTTCATTGACCGTGAGAGCTTGTCATGGGCTAAATTGGGACTCCCCTGCAGGGATTGAACTTTCGAAAGCCGTGCCCACGGTTATGGGCAGATGGGAATTTGTTAATGTCCCGTTGTAGATAACTTAAACCTTAATTAATTAAAACGAATCAACTGCGTGTGTTGCCGTGATGGCCTCTTCTCGGCGGAGTCCGGGAAGTGGACACGGTGTTGGAGTTATGCTTGCGCAGGTTGTTCCTCTAGATTCTCGCTCGCGCCTTGCCTCCTCTTCTCGCTCTCTTTTGCGTATAAGTTAGCCACCACATATGCTAGTCGCTTGCTGCAGCTCCACATACTTGCCTTATCCTTCCTATAAGCTTAAATAGTTTTGATCGCGAGGGTGCGAGATTGCTGAGTCCCTGTGGCTCACAGATACTATAATTCCAGATGCAGTTCCAGGTGATTTCGCTTCAGGTGACGAGTACGAGCTCAAGTGGGAGTTCGACGAGGACTCTCAGCGTTATTATGTTTCTTTTCCCGATGATCAGTAGTGGTGCCTAGTTGGGGTTATCGATTCAAGGCCTTGTCGCATGTTGGGGGTCTTTTCTATTTTGGCACCGTAGTCGGGCCATGAGTGATTTGTATGATGGATGTTATTTATGTACTTTGATGTGACGTGGCGAGTGTAAGCCAACTATGTACCTCCCCTTTATATTATTTATGTACATGGAATGTGTGATGATTTCCTGACTTGCGACATTGCTTTCAATGCGGTTATGCCTCTAAGTCGTGCCTCGACACGTGGGAGATATAGCCGCATCGAGGGCGTTACAGATTTGGTGGAGACAACTTTGATGATCCGACAACAAACATGCAATGACGTTGCACCTTAGCAATCGCTAATCCAACTCCAAGAGTTTATTGGCCATGCTGGAGCACGGCCAACCTGACCACGAAGGTCTATTCCTGCAAGCAATCGAAGAACAAGCAAGAATATGATTAAGCATTCTGAATATTGCAAATATGGATGAAGTATTGATAAAAGTGGGGTTTCATAAGCGGTCTTGGTCTGGTCGTTGGACACAAATGAAGTACACGAAGTTGCAGCGATGGCTAACTTTTAACTAAATAAAACCCATGGAAAAAGCTACTAGATGGATCTACTTATATAGGAGCAAGGGGTGGCAGCCAAGGAGGTGGGGGGACATCCCAAGGCAGCATAAAACTAACCCTAGGTCGTACAAGGCCAATGGGCCTAAGTGGAGGTGAAGTAACACCTTTGGACTTGTAGTTTGACTTGGATTCTGCTGCAGCATCAGATTGTTTCATCGATAACTCAATGCTCTAGACGATTTTGACGGTGAATTCGATTGGGTTGGAAAATCCACAAAATCTATTTTCCAGAAAAAAGATTCACCCAATTTGGAGTTAGGTATGTCTATGCAGTCTGAATCTGAGTCCAGAACGTGAGAGACTTGGACTCTATCTTCTGTTGGGCCAAAAGTGAGGTGAGAGAACTTTTTGAATAGCAAGTAAACATCTCTTTCTCCCTTATCTTCATATGTGGATTGTACAGATGTCCCATACACTTGCAACTAGACATGGCACAAAAGTTTGTGAAGTATTTTTCTCCTGGATGACATAAAAAATTATTGCATAGTTTGCATTAGAAGTCACCTCACAAATATACATGTATGCAATATTTTTGGTCGTATCCAAGGTAGTCATGTCCTCATCATCCTCCCCTTCTTGAAAACAAAGTTGTCTCGGCGTTGCTTAATCTGAAATGTGGCTAGCAAAAGAGACAAGGTGTACATGTCGTATATGTATATGTCATCCATTTTTGCTTCCCTTAATTTTTGCACATATGACACATGTATACATGAGTAAATTTCATAGTTCATAAAATGCAAAGCCAAAATATTATCACAAGTATTATAAGGTATGAAAATGTTGTGTCTCAATTTGCACATATAAGTGAAGCTCTTATTCATATCAAAGGATTGACAATGTTCATCATTAAATCATCACAACATTGGTGAATAAACCTTACTTGCATAAAATTTACATGCTACAACATGCTTAAATAAGCAAACATGCAATAAGTCTTTTGACATAGAATCATCACCAAGATTAGAGGTCATATCAAAATGATTAAACATTGGTTCTTTTGCATGAATAGTTAATTCAATGGGTGCACTCAAAATTGTTGGTATTTGAGCTGTTTGATCACATGACACATTCATGATAGTAACACGATTCTCTAAAATAGATGGTGTGCTCAAATCAACAGGTAACTCAACACATGATGTATTCATGTTAACTAGGCATGCATCATTCTCATGTGAAAGTGGAAAATCTATACCTTTGTCATTACCTCTTATGATCAACTCACACGATGTAGGCACTCTTGGTGGTGATGTGTCACATGGTGGAGATGATGTAGTCCTCACAACAACGGATGTGGTTGTCATAGTATGCCTAGTAGATGAAGAAACATCTTCATCAACTCTTGGAATGTGCACCGCGCGCTTGTTCTCCTTGTGGGCAACACTTCGTTTTATTTCCTGTTTAGCTTTGCAAGAAAGATGAAACAAATGGTCCATAGGATAACACTCTTCATGAATTAGTATCTCTTCAATATCACAGTTTAATCCTCCCCAAAATCTATCCATAAAATCTTCTTCACTTTCTTCTAAAAATGAGTGCAACAATGTAGTTTGTAAATCATTGTAATATTTTGTTACCGTGTCAGTGCCTTGTTTTATATGTTGTAACTTTTTAGTCATGCCATGAGTATAATAAACATCAATGAATCTATCTCTCATGACAAGTTTTAAATCATCCCAAGTAGTAGGTATAAAATCAGGGTTTAACCGACAATATTCACTCCACCAAACTAAAGCAAAGCTACTGAAAGTACTAACCACAACTTGAAATTTTCCACGCTCGTCAAAATTATGGGCAGCAAATATAGCATTTATTTCATAATCCCATTCAATATATAAATCAGGCCTAAAACGACCAGTAAATGGTGGCACGAAAACATTAACCTGATTATGTACATTCTAATGTTGTTGCTCCTCTTGTGATGGTTGTTGTATTTTCTTAGGTGGTGGCAAATCTCCCACGATCGATGAAGCCCAAGAAGTAACAACTCCAGAACCTACCATAGTTAGTAGAAAACAAGAAACAAAATCCAAGAATAATGTTCCTATGAACTACTAGGATGTGGAGGTAAAACACTCACAGTATAACAAATATCAATATCTTACAGGTTCTTACCATGCAGCACGTGGTGACAGGCAACCAGTGGTGTCAAATAACTCCGAAGACAGAGTAAAGCGATTTCTAGGGGAACGTACATATACCCGATGTAGAAATATGTGGAGCTTGGAAGGATTATATATTTGGTAGCAAAAGATTAGCAATAATCAATTCAGAGATACAATGTTGAATAAATGCTCAACGACAATATTGTGATGGTGCTAGGTTAGACCGGACTAGAGACGCGAGCCTAGAACACTAATGAGGTCAGGCGTATCATAACTAGCATCAATAAAGGATATGAAGTAGCTTTGGACAGCAAGATATAAGTGGAGATCACAATAGCAGTAAAGATAATGATGTGAAACAAGAGTCAAGCAGGATATATCAACAACTTTCTCTCCAACTTTTCTCTGGAAAAGTTTGTGCCAATTTTCTAATAATTTTTCTAACGAATGGCACTGACACAAGATTTCAAACGCAAAACGAATCACTCAATTCTGAGTTGATATGAGGAGTCAAAAAATTCTAAAACTGGCGTGAAAAACTGGAATAAGCTGTGTTCGCGAACTTCGGAGGGCAAAAAGACCTATTTAGAAGCCGATTTTGAGGTGCCAAATATTAAACTAGCTTCCACAACTACTTAGATGCGACTCGTCACTAGCTTTCATTTGAGTACTCACGGAGCCAAAACGGGCTTCGTATGAGGAGGTTATATGCCTGTTTTACTGAACAGTGCAGATT